>NW_009609619.1:0-11214 GCF_000690535.1 Cariama cristata
GACTGACAAGCAACATGGGTTGAAAGACAATTAATAGCTTAGAAAAGCCCAAGAACAGAAATGTGAGGAGGACAAAACAAAATCCTGAAAGCTGAGAGGAAGAGAGGGAATAGCAAATGGACAGAAACAAAGAGGGAAGAACTGAGCAAGGGAAGACATGAAGAAAGACAGAGAAAATTTTGGTTTTTCCATAACTGAGTTGTAACCACTACAGGTTCAGAAACCAAAAGCAACAGCGAAATATCTTTAAAACAATAAAATGAAGACAGATAAGACATCAGACTTGTGTGGCTCTGAAGTTCAGAGTGTCTTTCACAACTGCCTCAGCAGACCACCACTGGAGTTGCCTGGCTTACACCTGAGATTCTCAGCCACCTCATTCTTCTGTCCCGCACACCTGCCATCTTGTCATCTCACCACAGCTAGTTGTCCGTTAGCCAGTGGCAATAAAAAAAGCAACCCATTTTCCATCATCAGCCCCCTCATTACAAAAAAACGCCATTTTATTATCTTCCCTTATATTAGCCTATCAACAAGGAGTCTTTCTCTGCCCCATGTACTGTAAACGTTTTACAGACAAAGCTGCCTGTGACCCCACAGCAGCTGATGAGAGGCAGGACTGAGGTTGTAAACAGGGTAGTTTCAGCCATACTGCCTTCCTTCTGCCTCAACAGCTGGCCCCCAAACTGCTTCTCCAGGTCTGTCAGATAGCATGGATGCCTGCTGCTGAACAGCTCTTGTCAGGGATGCCTGAGGGGTTCAGGGGATATGCTACAGCTGCACTACAGACCCACAGGAGGCCCCAGCAGCTCTCAAGACAGGGTGCTGACAAACAGTGGAGTAATCCCACACAGGTCAGTTAAACAAACAGAGCAAACTGCATCCTTAGGTGATGGGAACACAATTTTTACTCCTTTGGGGTCCCCCCCCCCCGGTCTGTACTTTACCCAAGTGCTCTGAAGCCCAGCAGAAGCATTGTGATATGAAACAGCCACTTCTGCAACAGTGACAAACTGAGCAGCTTGTTTTTTCCACTCCGAGCTGCAAGTTTCGTATTTCAGCTCCTCCTTCACATTCCAGGCCTGCCCAGGCTCCTCTCCAAAGGTTTCGAAAATGGAGCCTCTCACAACTACTTATCCTCTGAAATACTCAGTACCCAAAGCCAGGGTCTTTGTTGTTTTTCTGTCCATGGTTTTGTGTACTGCTATTCTCTGCCTGCTGCAACTCAGATTTTTTAAACCTAAAATCAAAGATTTTTATTCTTTTGAAGTCAAGGATTCACGAGGAAGGATCATTTCCTTGGAGAAGTACAGAGGAAAAGTAAGTTACAACTTCATTATTTCTTGGTCTTGAATCTTTACTGAAAAAGAGGTCTCCATTTGTAGGTAAACAAAAAGTTTGGTTATGGGAATTTTTGGCAGAGATATGTGCTAAATTCCTGTTCCTCAAACAGTAACCTGGAGAGAAATTTAATTTTATCAAGGCCTGCTCCAGGAATTAAGTGTTAGATCTAATAAATCAAGAAAAATTAGGGTTTTGGTATTCTTTACTATAAATCAATATAGCCTAAGAATCAATTTGTGCATTTTATTTTTAAAGAATGGTAGCATGTTGTGTTGAATTCTGGAAGTTGATCTAGTAAATATGATTTTAGTGCCTGTCCTAAATACCTGCTTTTTTACATGCTTATATTTAAATAAAGCTGTAAGTTGAAGTTTATCCATTTATTGGATTTTTAAAACGACTTGTCTGAAAGTAAATATCGTAAGCTGCTATCATCTTTATCTGTTTAATGAAGTTACGATCAGACAGATTAAATTTAGCCTTCCGGCAGGAGCAATGGTGATAGTGGGAGATGCCATTTTAAGAGTTAATTGTAATCTCTACGCCATCTCAAGGGTTTTTTTCTTACTATTATAACTTTATTTCTCTGAAGGCAACTTTGGTTGTAAACGTGGCCAGTTACTGCCAACACACAGACAAAAATTACATCGCACTGCAAGAACTACACAGAGAGTTTGGTCCCTCCCACTTCACTGTGCTGGCTTTTCCCTGCAACCAGTTCGGAGAATCAGAGCCTAGTTCAAGCCAGGAAATAGAATCTTTTGCCAAAGGAAACTATGGAGTAACCTTCCCTGTTTTCCACAAAATCAAGATCCTAGGATCAGAAGCAGAGCCTGCCTTTAAATTTCTAATAGGTAACTGTTTTCTTTTATATATCAAGCTGTCTGTAACCATGGTATTCTCCCTAAATTCCCATTGGAGTTTTTTTGTCAGGAAAAATCGTAGTCTTCATGGTCTATGGAGAGAAACAGGCACTCAGCACTCCATTCATCTCCTTTCAATGTGGATATCAAAAACATGGTCAGAAGAGTTGTACCCTGAATGCATCTGTTTCTCCTCACTGATTTCAAAAACAGCCTACCTTGAGCAGCTCAGCTAGAAATAGCCATTTTATGGATGTATAAACTTGAGTGCAAAGACTCCCACCTACAGAATTGCATTTCAAATTATGTGACTTTTGTTGAAAAACAACTTTTCTTATGGACAAAAATGTAACTATGGAGGATCATAAAATTACTGGAAGATTTTATATAAACACTTGCAGATGAGAAGATTCCTTTTTTAGCAGAGTCATGTGTCCACCTGTATTGTAAAGCAGGATTATATATATATTATATTAGTTATATATAATCACTGATTTGCATTAATTTGTCTTGTGAGTTTCAGGGCCCAGCCTGCAAAAACCACTCACACAAATGCTCCTGTTACAGTAAGCATTTATGGACTTAGAGCCTCATACTCTCACAAGCAAAATTAAACTCTCTTCAGTTGACTAAAGAGCTCATAGATGCAAAACCAACTTGAAAAGACTCTCTGAATTTTCCTGAGTTTTGGCTACATCTTTGACCCATACTAAACATTGATACATGAAGGAAAGGATAATCAGAACATAACTCTTTTTTATCACATCATTTTAACTAGAAAATAAGGTAGAATCACAGAATGTGTTTGGTTGGAAGAGAACTCTGGGATCATCGAGTCCAGCCTTTGCCCTAACACCACCATGTCAGCTACACCATGGCACTAAGTGGCACTTAGAAGGCCCAAACCTGTATTCCATCTCCCTGCCGCAAGACAGGATCACAGTTACCCAAATCAGTACTGCACGTGCTTTTCCAGACTATTACAGTAGTCATACAAGAGATTCCAAAACCTTCCAGCCCATTCCAGTTCTTCACAGCTCCTTTTGTCAGAAGGCTATTTCAACATCTAAATGAAATCTTTCTTACACCACTTAGGTCTGTTAGTTCTTGCCATATCCTCTGTGTTACCTCTTATGTACTTGAAAATTATTACAATTTAGGAGTCATTTAAGTGCTCGTCATTGTCACTGTAACTGTGTTTCTTCCTACCTCCCCTTAGGCATGTCACCAAAGACCTCAGGTAAAGCCTCGTTGCTCTGAGTTGCCTGATGTCCAGTGGAATTATTGAATGCACTCTGGAGGTGCCTCTCAGTTCATTAATAGAGGAGACTAGAGCATGTAGGTACCAGATGGGTGGGATGAATCCAGATTCTACCTACTGGTGCAATCAGTATCAGACATTAATACCTATACAGAAACAGAACAGCCATATTCACTCAGTTGGTTCTTCTTTGATGTGCTATTCACCCACAAGAAGGAGAAAGAACTTCTGGTACTTAAATATTTGGAAGTAAGGCCATTCTTTTCCCACATTCCTCTGCGTGTCTTCAATTAAAGAAGCACCTGTTTTCTTCACGTAGCTGTCTTGACAATCAGAAGGTTGAACATCTTCATGCCACATGCCCTTGTGACTGTGACCGCTAGCTACAATTTGTCTGGCACTGTCAGATAGTCTACTGCAAAAAGAATCCACTGGCAGCATAAACATGGTGCCAAGGCCTTTACGTAACTGCTTCTTGTTGCTTTCATAGCAGTAAGGCATTTTGTTGGGCCAGTGCAAGGTTTGTGGTCTTACCTTTCCTCAAATAATGCCCAGCTTCCTATGAGTTTGTACTTTGTATGAATAATTCATATGCATTGATGAACACTGGAAGAATTTTCAGAGGTGGGGTTATGTTACTTCAAGACCAATCCTAGATTAATCTACTCAGCCATGATATAATTACTTGCTGGGACAGAGCCTCCATGACATAAGCTTTACCATACCCATTTGCTCACCATGGTGTCCCCTTACAGTCATCACATTACAAATGTAGTCCAATGGCAAAATTCAACCCACTGCTTCCAAGAATCAGTGTAGGGTTCAGCACTGTTCTCCACTGGACACCTGTTCAGTCAAATCTCCTGGAGTTTTCTTCTCGTTCTTCTCTGAACAAGAGATTTCCCTCTAAACCTGTGAGACTCTCCAAGGACAAACCAGAGTCAAGAAACTGCTTCTGCCTTCTCTAGGAGCCACGTAGTTTCCTGATAGCCCCTTGATCTCAGAAATTATCTTGCCAGGTATTCATGGTAGCAAAGATACCAGTAAGGTTTTGCCTCGTGGGATGAAAGGAGCTGAGTTAAGCCATCACCAGTACGACTTCCTGCTCCCATTTCACTTTCCCTGAACCAACATAAAACTGGCGATTCCCCAAATGAGTGTGCAGCCCTCATATGCTCCTCCCTAGGAAGCAGAGCATAGTAAAAGTAGGAACTCTTAAACAGGTTCACAAGAAGGGGAGAGCATCATTCACTTCCCACTTTTCACATGAGTAACACCACCCAGTAAATCCATGCCCAGACTACTAGCAAAGAACAGGGTGGGATTACTTCAACATAAATAGTTGACGAATCACTGCAGGATAATGAAACAATTACAAGTGTAAGTCATTAAAGTGATCTGATGTCATTCTTACAGATTCTTCAAAGAAAGAACCTCGATGGAATTTCTGGAAGTACCTTGTCAGCCCCGAGGGTAAAGTTGTGAAATTCTGGAGACCTGAAGAGCCCATAGAAAGTATCAAGCCAGAAGTAGCATCATTAATCAGGCAGATTATCATGAAAAAAAGAGAAGACCTCTGAAAAAGCCATTCACACTGTGAATCCATTCAACAGCATGGGTACACAGCCTTACTACATTCCTGGGAAATGCTGCTAGAAGCTAAACCATCAGGTGATTTTACTTCTCTTTGGTGTTAGTATTTTCAGCTACACTATGTCTATTAATGTTGGATTGGCTCCTGCAACAGCCTTGAGAACCACTGAGGTTACTGAGATTGGCAATGCACTCAGTACCTTGCAGGGATGGACCTTCAATTTGAATAAAGTTTCTGAATATTTCTTTAAATTGCTGACAATAGCTAATTACAATTGTCACCAGCAGGGAGATAGCTAAAATGAAGAGGACTTGTTGATAAATTACTCAGTACTTGCACAGAAGAGTTTTGTTTCCCATCTACCAGTAACAAATAGATTTTGATATTCTATTAATACATAATTGCCCTGACTGAAAGACATGGGGCCCAGAGGCATCATAGCAGGGTTTTTAGAGACAAACGCAACTGAAGATACCAGCTTTGCAGAATCTTCTTCAGGAAGATTACTGAATTGTGAAGCTGTCAACTTAGTTGTAAAAAGCTGTACATAGAAAATAAAATTATAAAAAGAAAAAAAATCGCAAAAATATTTCCTTGCCTGCTTTGTGTTTTGATTAAGATTACGTTTCACCTTTACAGCAACAGTTTAACAGAGGTTAAACTCTTTAGCCTTCTCCGTACATTTGCACTGTGGTACAATGCCTCAGCTATGAGCTCATGTCCTGCTGGATTCCCACTCTTCCAAGCTGGATGAAGGCAGGGCCTCTGTAAATATACATAGTTGCTTACAGCAGGATTCAAGGGGCACCAAAAATCAAAAGCCTGGCACTCTAACAGACATCTTTCTGAGACAGTCCAAGACAATGCTCCTCAGCCATCTACCTCGCATCTCTGGAATAAAACAACGGTCTTCAAGCAGAGGTAGAAGAAGGGGATGAAGGTTCATGCCTCAAGCCCCGCCCTTCTCACCTTGCAGTCTCTCCAGTCCTGCATGTAACTGCAAACCTATTTCCAGTTCTGTTCAACTGTTCTGTTTCAAACTGCCAAGTGTTTTGATTTATCTGTTTTATGAAGGGAAACCAGCAAATTGGAATAAGGAACCTCATTCCAGCTATCCAAGGCTTAAAGAAAAGCTGAAAAATGAGAGAAACCAGTGTCTCAGAAGAGTTTTCTATATGAAAAAGGACTGGCAGCATTAGTGCTGTTCTCTTGTAAGACTAACAGTGACTGAAAATACCTGAAGTGCTTCAAAACATTTTCCAGTAAAGATAGCCACTTAACTGTATTAAAAATGTGAGAAATTCAAAAGCAATTTTAAAAAAAGTATTGTTTCATTCATCTATGAAATTCATTGATAATTTCACAGAAAACCCCTGAGGGATAAGGACATTAAAAGATTTTAAAAGACTGAGTAATGATAGTGTTGTGGAGGTTGAACAAAGTCACGCTCAATAATGACAGCTATCATTTTGGAAGGAAAGTCAAACCTTACATATGACAATTTTAGCCACTCTTAACTTTCAGAGATCAATTGATGCCTATGTAAGGGTCTAGTTAGTCCCACTGTGCTTATTGCTGGTGTTTTAGACCAGTATCTGAGTGGCTTGCTATTAGCCTACAAGATTCCATATCCAATCCATCAATACAGTTCTTGTTCTTATGCTAAGGTCCTGTGTTTTACTCCAGTCTCCTCGTGCATGTACAATTCCAGCCTTGGGAATATTTAGCAGAACATGTCAGGTGATTTTTGCCACATGTCCCTGCTGCTTTGATGGAGCAGGAAGGGAACCGAGATGTGGGTCCTCTCCCCTCACTGGGAGCAGTCTAGATTCCAAGTGGCAGGACACAGTGTTTTTGCCATAAATGGTGGATGGTATCTTTACTTGAAAATGTACATGACTAAAACATGCGTGTCCATTCATGTGCACTGCTATAGCTCCCTGCTTTTCATATCACTGTATAAAAATGGGTAGGTATAAAGAAATGTTGAATGCTGTTAGTGGGACGCAGGAAAAAAAAGAAATCTATTTTAGTCCTGGTGTTGCCTGAGAGTTACTCAGCATACAAGAAATTTTACTCAAGTTCCTTAAATACCCTGTGAAAGATAAACAGTGCAGTATCATTTTTGTAGTTTGGAAGGGATCAGGAGGGAAGTGAGTGTGCACACCTTGCTTGTGATTCACTCATTAAAGATCATACTCTGTTTTTCACAGGGTACATTGTAATCTTAAAATAACTCAATGCCAGCGTTAAGATCAAATATCGTTCCTGATACTCACAAATAGCATGGGATATCAGCAAATGAGCAGATGGAATTATTTAACTTGCTGCTTCCTGAATTACTTGTACCTCAGATTCCCAGAAAAAGAAGGTTTTGCCCGAGAAAAGAGTCATTGGATTTCTTATTTCACCGTTTGGTCACAATCCACTACAACCATCTTATGTAGAAATTTGAATATAAATACCATTCAGTCGTGAATCTACACAGAGTTTAAGTTTTTCAGAGATACTGTTAATTAGCATTCCTCCAAAAACTCAGCATGTTTGTAATTACTTATTCTGCATGAGACATAACAGGCTCTTCCAATGTGATCTTTAGGGCAGATCATTGATAAACTAATCACTTCTTTCTTAAAACCAAGTTACCAGTTATCCAGGGTAAAAATAAAGCATCTTTAACTGCCAAATCTACACAGCCTTGGAAAGGCGAATAAATAAAATGGAAGTTAGGATGCTGTTATACAAGCGCACATTTACCTATAGTCAAATGCAACAAATATGAATACAGGTTTGTATAAATATCCACTTAATGGTTTACATAGGATAAAGCATATTAAAAAATACTGAAGTATAAATGCTATAAACAGATTAAAACCTATTTATTGGATTCTTAAATAATCCCATCAATTTAAGATAAAACTGCTCTCTTTGAAAAGGTTAACAGACTTCAGTCCATGAGTGTTAAAGTTTCTTCATCTCCATTTGAGCATGACGTATTGCATCCTTCATCCTAACACTTCCTTCATTCCTATCTCATGCTTCCCTCACTCCTTAGGTCTGACATATCCTCATTATCTCCAACAGATACCATTTAACTGTCTGCTCCTCTTTCAAAAAAATTGCCTGGGAGTGTAAATATTCTAAATCCCTTTCAGTTACCAGTTGGACATGTCCCTGTTAATTCAAGTATTATCATAAAATACTTGTTTGCTGAGCCAACACATCAATGCTCCAGTAAATAGTTAGTGGTGTAAGAGAAATATATTCACATAGGGCCTAAACCTGAAACTCTTACTTCATACTTACATAATTTAGAAATCAGTTGGATTAGCTGTATAAGTGTGTCAAATACAGTTAGACTTATTTTTATGCGCTACATTCACTCAGTTTGCATAACCTAGCACAGTTCTTTTCAGTCAGGGGAAGGAGGCAGGCATTGGGCCCCATACCAGCTAAGGATCCAATGAAATATTTGTAATAACAGTGTTTATATTCTTGTCTCAACAGTGAGTGCTAATGTGGCAGTGTAGTCAGTTGCTGGTGTATAAAGAACAGCTAACTAACAATACACTGCCTAATCACCACACACAAGACCAGGATTACCCTGATTCTGCAGACCTTCACAAATATTGATCCTATTTCTCTTCCTAGGAGACGTTCACTTCGCAAGGCACATATAGCAGCACTCAGATAAAGGAAGTAATTATAAATCAATCAAAAATTCTCACAATTCTTTGGATAACAGTGGATAACAGAAATATAAGATACCACTATAATACCAAATACGAGCCTGACCAAAAAAAAAAAAAAAAATCAATAATCAGGTGGACCCACATTATTCCTTATACAAAGTAGTAGGTCTCCTTTTTGACGATCAAGGTATGTGGAAAAGGATAGCAACTGCATGTTAGCTGATGTCAGAATTCCAACCAGCTAACATACACTGCCATCCCATCACACACAGATGCACAACCTGCATTACTGGAAATTTGAACCCTAGCACTTTCCAAAGGAACCATCTTTAAACAGCGATGAGCTAGCCCTGCAGCAGGTGACAGTGCAGTAGCGACTGCTACGTTCAGATACAGCAGCCAGCTAGCAGTGCACTGCCTACCAGACACAAGAGTCCATGCAAAGCAAGCTGTCTCATGAATTAACATGCCTGAAAACATCTCATTGTTTACCTAAATTCAGCACTGCTTACCTGTTTTGAGGTTCATGTTTCATCTATGTATATATACAAGTTCAAGCAGTAAATACTGTCATGAAATAAACGTCACAGATAAGTTTCTGATTCAGCAAGACATGAATTAAATAGTGTAAAACCTACATGAGTATGACTAGCATCTGATCCCAGACTGTCCAAAAGGAACTGGATAGTGTGGCAAACAGTTTCTTGCCCTAGTTGTATGAGCACCAATATAGTACGTTATCTCCACAAGCTATTTAGTATCATACACACTTACTTCAGTCCTTTTCTCCCTTGGGCTTCCATTTATGGTCACTGTTGGAAGCCAGCCCTTAGTCTAGATGAACCCAGAGTCTAATTCAGTATAGTCAATTTTAGGTTATTTTGAAATTAGAAATATCATTGGTTACTCCAGTGTGCAACTTACCTTTAGATGATGAGCCACACTCTACCTCCATTTACAGCCACATAATGGAGGATGCATAAAGATCCCAAGATTCGAGCTTAAGGATTTAGGCTCGATGGAGGTAAAATTTTACCCACAACATCCATTTTGATGGAAAGCCCTTTGAAATTATGCTGGAAAGCGGACACCGAGTTAGACTCTTTGTATAAAAGTCAATGAATACCAAATTTGAAGCCTTCCTTTTGCTTCTTAAAAACTGGTCTCAAATGACTCAAAATAAATCTCAGTTCTGTACAAAACAAAACACTAAAACACTTACTTGCCTGAGTGCTGCTGTTAGCAGCCACAGAAAATCACTGGCTAATTGACTTCTGCTTGTTCCACAGCAAGAGGAGGCCACCTCTTGAGTTTTCCATGATGCTTTTGAATGAAACAATATGGAGTGCAGCTAGCAGCTGTTGACACATCAGAGACAACAGCCAGCTAACATGCACTGCCAGACTGTTACATTCTCTTGAGTTTTGGCCATTAGTTCCCCCTCACCATCACCCCCCAAAGTTTCTTCTCCTGGAGATCAGTCATGGCTCACTTTAACAACATGACTTTTCCCATGGGGTCACTTACGTAAAATACTTACGTTGGAGTGACATTCTCAGCATGCTGGTGGCTACATTTCTGTACTAATGGCATATGTAAGGGCACACTGCTCATCTCTTGCTTCAGTATTTTCAGTACAGTCAATTCCTTTCACACCTTCACCCCCGACTCCACCAGTTTGTGTATTGCAATCTCACCAGGTCTTGTGATCTATGTCAACTCCTTAAGGCACAAGCTGCCTGTATTTTGCCTCTTGCTTACTGTCAAGCATATTGTTGTTTTTCCACCTGTGTTCCTACAGTGTATGAAAGTTCTTCTTTGTCCGTTTTATCTTTACCACCCTCTAAACATGGAGAAGTCAGCTTGCAGTGCCAATAAAAAGACAGCTCTGTACATCCATACAACCCCTTCAGTCAGCTCAAGTAACCTTTGCTTTTAAACAGTAAGCAGTCCCTCTAGTGCCAGAGGAGAGAAGCCCACGGGTGGTTTTGATTCCTCCCCTCAATAGATGTCACTTTACCACAACTTGTATTTTTCTGACATCTCAGATACTAAAGTTAAGAAAGTGTAATAATGATTAATAGGAAGGGAAAAAAAATCGGTTTTTTAAAAATCACTTATTTTGAACACTTTCCTCATCTCCCTCCCCCAGAAACGTAAAGAGAACTCTTTAGTGCAGCGCATACAGAGGAGTGTGAGTGTCTGTGCTTGCCCTTACCTTAGTTGTTTTCTGTAGGCTTTGCTCTCTGCTCCACTTCAGGTCTTTTCTATGTGTTCTCATCACTTTCTCCTTGAAAGAAACACAGAGGCACAACACTTAACAAACGCCTGGCTCACAGTTTCTTCGCCCTAAATCCGTCTCCGCCCAACCTTGCTGCTTGCAAGGCTTTGCTGAGAGCCATGGACCCCGGGACAGGGCAGAGCCACCGGACGGGCCGGGAAGGTGTCTGCCAGGCCAGC
>NW_009609620.1:0-202 GCF_000690535.1 Cariama cristata
TGGCATCAATAAACAGAGCGATGATGGGATAAGTTGTCAGGACCTGTTAATGCTTTTGCAGAACCAAAGCCCTCACTCCAGGACTTTCTGGGTGTATGAACTCCTCCTAAATTTGTAATTTACAGCCTAGAAAGCGCCTGAGGGCAGCCCAGCCACGCAGAGCTGCCGAGAGCCACCGGCCGGTCACCGTCACGGAGGGGGG
>NW_009609620.1:378-581 GCF_000690535.1 Cariama cristata
CCAGCCTGCAGCCCCGAGCCCGGCCGACTGCCCCATACCCCTTGGCAGTCTCCCTTTATCCCCTTCATCAGGACTAAATGCAATTAGAGGGGATGAAGAAATTAAAAGCAGAACCGACTGGTTCTCAGCAGCTCATGTTCATCACACAGGCAGTGCCACGGACCCAGCAACATCCTTTTTTCTTCCTAAAAATGGATGGATTC
>NW_009609621.1:0-12084 GCF_000690535.1 Cariama cristata
TCCGGCTTTGAGGAACAGGAGCTCCGGCCTTTCCTCTGGGAGATGGGTCTGCAGCACCCAGGTATTTGCTCCTTGAAAGCTCCTTCAGATGTCAGAGCCCAAACGTCTCCTCTTTAATTTTCTCCTGTTAATTTTGTCCCTTTTAGTCTTACATACTTCCTTCCCCAATTCCTTTCTTCTTGCTGTTTTTCATCTTCCGTAGAGACAGTTAAAAGCAGCTTAACACTGTGAGCTTGTTTGGAAGTCAAAAGATCCATTTTAGCTCTGACGCTGACTTTGGGCAAGCCACCAAATGTTTGCCTCAGCTAGAGTATGAAATGGGATAATACGTAGTTCACATGCAGAGACTGTAAGTGGGGGTTAATTATGAAAAATCATAATGTGTCTTAAATTTCCAGACCATTGTTACATCCTTAAATTTTGTTCTTTGTTACTTTCTCAGTCAGTCCCCCCCCGTCCCTTCCAGATAACTCACAAGCTGTTACGCTTTGTTCCACTGCTTTCTGGTACGCAAATCCCTTCCTAGCCGGGGCTGCAGTGCTCTGGCCATGGTTACGCTGGAGTCCTTAGAGAAGGATGTCCTCTCCTCCTCTGTCCACGTCGTAGATGAAGTAATTCATGCCGCAGGCCTTCCTTGTTTTCCCAATGCTTTGCATGTGCCGGGGGATTTTGTCCTGGCACACTGGAGAGGAGGGAGGCAGCTGCGGTAATGCATTTGTAGTAACGTGGCAGGTCTGAACCCAGCTGGCCTGAGCATCCTGCGGTACCTGTGCCTTAGGCAGGTGACTGCGCTTCCGGACGGCGCGGCAGGGTCCTGTTCCCCTGCCTCTCGCTGCAGTTACCGCTTGCGTTGGTCACGGGCCTTGTTTTGTGGGATCACTGCCGGTCCGGTTTCGGTTGGCCTTTATTAGGGAGGGGGAGGAGGGAAGAGGTGAATCCCCGCATCTGAGCCGGGTTTTTCCCTGGGGTAATGCGTGTGATGAGTGCCAGGGCTGCTTGCGAGGTGGGAATGGATGGGGAGGGGGTCACCTGCCACGCTGGGGGCAGCCGGGGAGCCGAGGGGTCACCCAGAATGGCTTGGCACCTCCCGGCGGGTGGGTCGTTCTGGAGACCTGTGCTCTGCTACTGGAGAAATGGGGCTGGTTGGGCTTAGTTTTGTAACATCTTTTCATCCTTCCTGGTTTTGCCGCTTTCTGGAGCGCAGAGCACTGACGTGGTGGAGGCCTGGTCGTGTCGGCCAGGGTTTGTAGTCTTAGAGAGTCCAAGTCTTAGCAGAGCCAGGTATGAAGGTGTAGGCAGGTGCACATTTTGAACTCCATCCTCTTCCTCAGAATGAGCTCCTGTAGGGATCGCGTTGGTTCTGCAGCGCAGCCGGAGGGAGAGGCGACGTGGAGGAGCGTGCCGGCGGTTAGGCTGCGTTACTGGCCAAGGAGTAAGGACAGTGGGAGAGAAGCGTGTGCTGCCTCACGACAGGCCGATGCCAGAGGAGGACCGGTGGGATGAGTTTTGTGGTGATACGGCATGGCTCGCAGACAGGAGAGGAGGGGGTGCGCCAGGTGTTCCTGCCAGCCTGTGCCCTTTGCTTGCCACACTGTTTGGCGTGGAGCGGGACGTGTGCTGCGTGCTGGCGTGGCGTGCCTGGCCCCTGGGAGGGCGGTCAGCACCTCGTGCCCCTCTGCTATTTCAGAAACCAGTTACTTGGCCAACAGCAGCATCTGTCTGAAGGAGCTGCCACAGATTTTTTTTTTTATTTTTTTTTTTCCTCGGTTGCCTTATTTTAACCAGCCTCTCCGCTGTTCCCTCTTCGTTTTGAGCGGTGTGGAAGTCCTGGAGGTTTGCATGAGATCCTGGAAATTTCCCAGGTGGTGGGTCCGGTGCCAGCACAGCCCTGCGTGAAAAGCTCCCTTCATGGCGGGCTTGCAGCAGTTTCACCTGGAACTGCAGATGTTTAAGCAACTGAGCCCGGCTCTGGAGGTGCCCAGGGGATTGCTCAAAGCACGCGGAGGAGGAGGAGGAGGCTTGAGCTCTGCTCTGCGCAGCACTGGCTGGGGTCAGCTTCACGGTCCGGCAACACAACTGGTTTCTCGTCACTTGAAACCTGGCAGCTGTGCCCAGGGCTGTAGACCTGGTCGGCAGAAGCCCCCTGCACGGTGGTCCCGCTGTTGGCAGTGCGACTGGAAGCGTCCAGCCAACCGCTCCGCCATCGAGGCTTCTCTGAGTAGCATCACTTTGTGTCTCTGAAGTGATAGGCGCTCCCTCTTTGGAGTTGGGATTTCCTTCCATTTGGTCTGAGTGGACCCTGGGCTGTGAAACTGTCTGCTTCCCTCAGGCGGGAGCTGGGTGTCGGACTCTGGTTTTTCTTCCTTCAGCCATCTTTTTCTCAGCCCCTCCTTGCTTCTGGGTGTGAAGCCTATGAAGTAGCAGTGATCAGCAAGATGATTTTGATGAGGTTCCGCAAGAAGCACTGGCCTTCCTCTAGAGATCGTGAATTACGCGGTGTCCCTGTCACTGGTCTTCGGGGCGACGGAGCTGCCTGCTGAGCTCTGTCCTCTGTCGAAAGCACGGCTGGGCCTCTTCTGATGTGCCAAGGCAGGGACAGTGCCGTGGCAGTCTACTGAATTGCTGAGGCCAAACGAGAAATACCCAAGTGCGGTTTATTACGGAAAGCAAAGCTAACAGGCTCCCTCCTTAGTGCCCACCTTGGCCTGTGCAGGAGGAGCTGGGTGCCTCGCAGAGCTTTGCAGAGGATTCGGACCTTCAGAGGTTTAGGTGCCATCTCGGTAGACGTGAACTGGCCAACAGGATGTTCGGGAGCAAAGTTCTCACCTGCTGCTGAATTCGTGCTGTGCCCTCTTCAGCTGGAGCTGGCACGGGTGGTGGGAGCGGGGAGGGAGGCTGCTGGGGCGCCGCTGCCGGGGGCTCCACGGGTAGGTCATGGTGGTCGGGTCCGCCCGCTGAAGTTCTCCACCCCTGGGCCCAGGAGAGCATGGGCAGAGGGGTGTCAGACAGAGCCTCAGGTTTTTTGCTGCTGATGGTGCCCAGTGAGTCTCCTGCATTTTGAAATAAAAAAAATAATGGGGAAACAAAAAAAAAGCCACAGCCTTCCATTTAAACATAGCATGCCAAGAGGTAAAAGACGGTATCTTTGTCACAATTTTTCCCATTCAAAATTTTGGGGATACTGAGAGCTGTTTCTGTGTCTTGTTGGAGGCCTTGCTGGATTATGGAACAGGAATTCGTGCTTTCTTAACTTCTACTTTAATTGACCTCCGTTAAGACTCCCACTCTCTTTGTTATTGCTGTTATCTGGATGTTGAGCAGTTCGGCGCCTGCCGACGGGACCGAGCGATGCTCTGAGCTGTGCCTAGCCTGGGTGGCTCTCGGGAGAGGAGAGGAAGGGAGTCCGGAGTCGGCCCTCTCATGGCACAGCGGGCGAGGGAAGGGCGCGATTTGGGAAGGGGCAGCCTTCCTCCCATGTCTGCTCCCCAGGTCACCTTCAGAGGACGTGACGGATACACTGTGAGGATCCCAGGGCAGTTTTTAGCTGCAAAGATCATGTTTGTAACTGCTTTTGGGGACTGCCCTGCCTTCCTGACAACTAGAAATAAAAGAGGACTGAAAGTCTTATGGTGCAGATCCTTTACAAAAGGAGAAGACAGTGATAAAATAAAGCTTCTTTTGGTAAAACCAGCTACTTTAGATACTGCAGCAGAGAGGATAGAGGGTTTGTTCTTTAATGTTTTCATTGTGTGTTGAGTGTAAAAGTTTTTTTGTTTTTTTTTTAAGGTTCCGTTTTCCTTGTAGGAGCCTCTCGCGCAGCAGAGGAAGAGAAACACTTCAACAAAAATAGAGCATATGTTTTCCTAAAATGAGATTGCTGTGGCATGTTTAGGACTTGAAACTGTGTGACTTTGAAGTTGACTTCATTTCACGCTGGTGATATCCTTTTAACTGTCTTAAGTAAACAATGCAATTCAGCTCTGAAAAGTGTCTTGTAAAAAGCTGTGCTTGGTTTCTAATTCTGACTGTTTCAGAGATTTTCATTACAAATACCCTCTGCTCACCAGCAACCCTTCCTACTTAGAAAAGTTTGCTCTGATTTATTATTATTTTTTCAAAGGATTTACTTACACATTAGAATGCCCTGTGGACATTATTTTCAGTTCAAGAATGGTTTATTTTAGTTTGGCTTAATTGAATTGGAAACAGTTACAAACTGTACCAAAGCTAGTTGATTTTGAACCAAAACAAGAATGTCCACAAGCAAGTTTACACCATGGTGAGCAAATCGTGCTGCATTCACAGGCCATACCTTGGATTTCCCTTGTTTACTCATGTATACGGGCTCTTGGCAAGTAAATCTCGGGGAAGGCTCTGTGGTGCTGTGCAGGGATAAGAGGAGGCAGGAGCAAAAAGGGTGTTGCAGAGGACATAATTTTGCTTGTATTTGAAGCTGATACTGCTGCTAAGGGCAGTCTTTCGTTGGATGCTTTTTCTTTTTGCTGGCACAGAGCTTTGATGCAGTGGCATGGGGAAGTAGTTTAGGGAAGGGACCCGACTTAGAAAAACGCTGCCAAAGGAATTTAAAAAAAAAAAGCTTCCTCAAAATACTTTTCTGGGTTGTTTTTTTGCCAGCTTCCCTTTAATTTGAAATAGTCGTGTGATACGGTTTGTTGCTGCAGAAATTACTGAGCTGAAGCAGAGAGGGGGAGCGCAGGGGCAGGAATGAGTGCCCTTCCCAAAGGAGCGATGGCAGGGGGACTGCTTGTTTTGCTACTGTGCTAGCTTAAAGCGTGTGTTGAATTTTGCGAGTACTTTCTCCTTCTCCTTTCCGGGCTACAGTATGGTTAAGCTTAAAGGATCCCCGTGTGGCCTCCCAGGACGGATTGTCCTCCTGCTTTGGACGGAGGAGCTGGTCCCCACAGTGCCCTGGGCTCCTTCTGAGGGTCCTTCTCCTTTTGGGAGCCCCGGCACAGGGAGCTGCTGCTTCCGCTTGGGGCCGAATTGCTAAACTGCGCGAGCGGCCAGGACCATTGGCAGCCCGGGGCCTCGTCCCTGCGCGCTGCGGCGTCGGGCGCTGCCTGGCTCCATCCTCCGCAGCAGGTTTTGTGCCCTAGTGAGTGCTGCCGCCGTACCTTCCAGCCCTGCCAGGGTGGAGTTTTTAGCCTGGATTACTTCTGTTTGCATTTTCACCTGCTTAAATAAATAAATATCGTTGCTTCCCCCTGGTCCTCTGCAGCAGCGCTGGGCTATGTTATTCCGAAGGAACTGTCTCCTGTTCTCCAGGAGGTTCCTACGTACCCCGAGTATCTCCGTCTCCTCTCTCCTGTCCCCTGTTCAGTGTTCTTTGCAGTTCTAAAACATACTTGCTGCAGGTTTTAAAACTAATTCTGTTTTTATTTAAGCAATTGCATAATAACATTTAGAAGGAGTCTCCGTCATGTCTCTAGTAACATTGTAAGGGTCTGGAATGTAATTGGCGGTAGCGGAGGGGGTGGCGGAGCGCCGCACAGGCCGCCAGCGAAGGGGAGTACAGGCGACGTGCCTTTCCCTGATGGCAGGTTGTACCGGGGTGGGATTTCGTTCCTGGATGTCAGCTGTGTTTGCGTAGCGTGCTTGTGTTTGCAGGTGAAGCGTGTTCGGACTCCGCGGCCAGGTTCGGTAGGTCTGTGTACCCGCGTCTGAGCGCCGGGGGCTCTGCTCGGGGCCTCTGCCTTGGCCCTCGCTGCTTGTGCAGACGCGGAGCTGGAGGCCAGGCCCTCCGCACCGCTGCTCCTTCTCTGCTGTCGGTAGCAAAGTGTGGGGTTTTTTAATCGACCCAAAGCCGAACTTGTGTGCTAAGGCCGACCCCAGTGAGAAAACTTAGCCAGGTTTGCTGAAAAGGTTCCAGTTGTGGATGAGGCGATGCAGCTGCGGTGCGCGGGCACCCTTGCTTGTGTGCGGTGCCGTGTCGCCTCTCCTTCGGCTGGCGCTGGTTGTCCGGGTAGGGGGTCGCGCTCCGTTACCTCCATCAGTTGCTATAGCGATTTAGCTGCGTCCTACAACCTTGAGCTCAGTTGCCCGTCACTTCAGCCTCGTCCTCCAACAGTTAGGGACATCCATTTTCCTGGTCGTTAAGGAGCGATTCCTGTATAAAGCCCCCCCCGATTCTGATTGTTTCTACAGACTGATGATTTCTTAGTGGTTTATCCCGTACAAAGTCATTAGTGAAGAAAAATTTCATACCCCTGAGTGAAAATGTGGGCTTAACAACTGGCTTCCAAGTCAGGACAAATAAAAATGATTACTCCTGCAAACACACACTCAAGAGCTTGAACAAGAAGGATGGTTTCCAAAAATGGATGATGCAGGAACGTGGGAATGGGAATTGCTGTGAGAAGCTGTTGTGATTTCTTTGATAGTGTCTGTTTTGAAACTTTGCATTCAGGGGAAAAAAAATCTAGTCTAGAATATTTCAACTTTAATACTATTTCAGAACAGTTTAGTTATGTATTGTCTGTTGTGGTGGGGAAGCTCATCCTTTTTGTCTTGCTTGATCATTCAAACTTGGCTCCTGTTTAGATGTGTCATGCTGCGGCCTCCCTAAGAAACCAGGCATGCTCACTGACTGCAGATAAGGAGGTCATGTATTTCTGAGCACTCTTTGGAAGATGCCTGCCTGGGTGTAGTTTAACGAACGTTTCCCGTTTACGAGGGGCTTCGTGTGCCTGGTGGCAGGGAGGCAGGCAGCCCCAGGACGGTCTGCAGAGGCAGGGCTGTGTCGGTTTGCTTTCTGCAGGAGCTGACCGTCTGTGCTCAGAGTTGCAGTGACGAGAAACTTGCGTTTAATAAAAGTCACCGTGGAAGGGTTCTTGGGATCTTGCCAGGGAGAGTTTCCTGTTTAAAATTAGAAATTGGATTTTTTTTTTTTTTTTTTTTTTAAAAAAAGCCTTGATGTAAACTGGTAATTGCTAGAGTTTTCTTTTAAATCGTAAGATGCCAGTTGGGTGGGGGTGGAGGGGAGAGAACAAGCAGAACCCCAAAACAGTGGAATTACAGATTTTGGCTTTTTGTGAGAGGAAAAATACTAAATTTTGTGTAATATTGAGTCCTCTTCTCCGTGGTAATGACTCATTAGGCAAACGTGGAGAGATCCGATTCTGTCTCAGTCCTCGGTACGGGTGCTGGGGAGGGTGGGAGCTGGTTGGGCTGCACTGCTGAGCACACCTGCAGCCTCTGCTGGCGCTGGAAGAGGTGCCAGACATCTCAGCAGCGAGGAGGCAGGCTCAGATGAAATACAGTGTGATAAAGCAAACTATTCTAGTTGTGGCTTTTGGAAGGGTAAACTTGTTGAACTGCGGTAATAGCCCTGGGTTTTGTTCTGTTCAGGTCATTTTTACTGTTTCTGGCTTTTGGGCACGTTCTTCTGACGCATCAGTTGCGTGATTTGTTATTTATGATGGATTCCGCCTTCTGCGTCCTCCCTGGAGGGAGAGCTCCGAGGTGAAGGCTCCTGCGGCTGTGCGATGCCTGGAGGAGTCAAACCTCTGATCCTCCAGGCTCTCCCAAACACTCCCCGCTTTCGCTTGCCTGTTTGCTCCTTGCCAAACAGGAGCTGGGCTGGGCAGACGTGATCCAGGTGCTTCACCCATGGTGCGTCTGTGGGTGGCGGGTGCCCAGGGACCTGCGGTGGCCGCTGCAGCGGGAGGGGAGAGGCGGGGGGTGCTGGGTGGCTGCTGCGACCCCCCGGTACTTGGCAGGGCGTTGCTGCCGCAAGGCTGCGACGCCCGCTCGGCCCTCGTCCCGGGTGAGGAGGAGCATGGTTGCCGTGGTGGGGAGTCACCGCTCTGGGTTTTCTCTTGCCGATCTTACTCTTCTCCTGAGACTGAAGGATTTATCCCGTTCCTTTGTTTTATATGGAGAGAAACCACCTCCCCGTGGCTTCTGTTGTTGCGGGTAGTAGGAGTGTTTGCGGAGATAAGGGCGCTTTCCCCCTGCCCTCCCCGAGGAGCGGCTGGCAGCCTGGCTCCGCTCCACGACCCACCGGGCAGCTGTCCGGGCTGGATCCGTGTATGCTAATGGGCCTGGCTTGTCCTGCCTTGTTTGTAATGATTTGTGGCTGCATTTATATGCTAATACTAACAACTTACTGCTGAGTTAATTAGCGTTTTTTCTCTTTGCTTCCTGGAGCTTTAGCGAAAGGTCTTTATTCTCCCCATTTTGGTTGCCTGACCTGTGCCCCCCTCACTCCCCCATGCCAGCGTCCCGCTGCCTGCGCCGAGGGTGATGCCGAGAAGGACAGTCACCGGGCGCGCTGCGGGAGCAGCGCAGGTGTGGGCGGCGGGCTGTGCTCTGCTCTGGCTTCCCTTTGGGCAGTTCAGGCATGAGCTGGCCAGAGGCCGTGGTGAGCCTTGGGGGAAGGCTGGCTCTTCTGTGTGTCTTCCCAAGCTGGTCGCTGTAGGTGGATGCTTTGGCCGCCCGGGTGAGCATTTGCTCCCTGGCTCTGGTAGTTGCTGCTTTGCGGAGGAGGAGAACCAAGCCAGCTTTTTATGTCCTGGAAATGCCGAGTGTTTGCTTTCTAATGTCGAGATTGAGTGTGTTAGATGCAATCAGATGAATGATTCTCACCAGACGAGGGGCTCCGAGGGCCTGTCTGGTGACCTGGACATGACAAGAATGGAGTAGGAATTGCTGGCCTTTGACATCAGCTGGGAGTTTGATTTTTGCTGTTGCGGAGGGGAAGGCAGGCATTTCCTCTCCTCCTGGGAACGCTGTCTTTGTGTCCTTGGTTGGGCTCGAGGATTTTACTCATTTTGATCTTTCATTCCTGATCTTCCATTCATGATCTGACTTTTTGTGGGCCCTGCAGACGTTTGCTTTTGCCAGAGCTGCAGGAGTCGCGGGTTGGATGAGTTACTTGCCTGGCTTTGGGGCGGAGACGGAAGCGGGGGGCTGCAGTAGGAGACCCCGGCACCGCTGGGCAGGAGCAGCTCCGGGTGCTGCCAGGGCTGCGGTTCCCAGCTGCGGTTAGGAGCCCGGGCAGTTTTTCTGCGGGCATCTTGCACTATCACCGCTCTGCGTGCATGTCCCACCCTTCCTCCTTTCTGCCCTCGAGCCAAGGCTTTTTCACAGCTACTGAGTCAGAAATATTTATTATTTTTTTTTTTGGTTTGTTTGTTTTTAAGCCTTTGTTTTTACCCTGGAAGGTAGGGCCGTGGCTTCTCGGCCTGAGCCAGCTGCAGCCTCTGATCCCTGCTGCGAGTCCCACTGCTCGCTCCGCGTGGAGGAATGGAGCTGCATCAGGCAGCCCTCCCTCGGAGTCGGGGTAGGTCTCCGCGGGCTCCGTGTGCCGGGAGCCTGTGTACAAGTCCCTTGGGGTGGCTTGAGGTGGGGCCTGACTGTGCTGGGTAAGAGCAGTGCTCATCTGAAGTGCCAGCAAGTGTTTGGGGCAGGGGGACCCTTTCAGGAGAAGCGGTGATTCTCTCTCCCCTTGTGCCAGGTACTTCAAAAGTTCGTACTTGGGACTCTCATCTTTGTTTTCTTCCGTATCTTTTACTTGTGGACTGTTTAGCTTGCGAGTTCTTTGGGCAATAAAATAACCTTAAATGGAATATGAGACATTGAAGTACTACCTAGCTCATGGGAAGGAAGCAACTTACAGTCTGAGGCCAGGGACTGACAAGTCCCAAGTGGAAACTGGTAGCCCTTTTGCCCCTGGCTTGACTCGCATCACCCCACTCTGCCTTGCTCATATTTAGAACCTTGGTGCCCTATTGCATGATGGTGGAGGAGTGAATTTGAGGTGGAACGGAGTAACTTCTTCAGCTGGAAGAGGGGAGGTACCCAAGCTAGTATGGAGCTCTGCATCCTGATACGAAAGGTGCTAGAAGTGGTAGCTAGCTGATCAAGAGGCCTTTACCGGCTTCTGGAGCTCTGATTGCTGCGTATTTTCACTGTCACCTGATGGCTAGTGAAATGAAGGGGTTTTGGAGTATTTTATTTCGGTTTCCTGCTCCAGGGCTCCTCTGAGTTGAAGAAACTCTTCTTGTACCCACCAGTGCTTGTCACTGTTGGATTTTTAGACCTGGGAGATGCGTTTTTTCTCTGCTCTTACTTTTAGTCTTCCGTTTCACATCTTACAAGACAAAGGGATGTGGAATTGCGGACCTGTCCTGCTGCGATGCTGAATAACATGGTTTTGATTAATCCAAGGGGAGAAAAGTCAGTTTCTTGTAGCAACCCCGATGATTAAAGCTCCAGGAGAGGCAATTATTGCTGGTGTACGAAACTCTCCTACCACACTTGTCACGGGTAGTTTTCTAAAGCTCATCCACTGTGGCAAGTCGCCGCTGCCGTTCGTAGCGGCACTTGGGGATGTCTGACAGGCAGATACCTTCCCCTGCCCCCCGCCCTGCCTCTCTGCTTCTAGACGTTTCTGGGCAGGGGATGGTCCTCCTGCGGGAGGATTAGAACGAGGATGCGAATAGCGCAAGTGCTGCGCTCCAGGACGGGGCCAGCGCCAGCCAGCGCAGAGCTGGTGGCCTCTCCTGTCCCGCAGGCAGCTGCCCGCTTCGGGCAGGGTTTGCCGGGAGGTGGGCTGGGGCAGCACCCGCCCATCCCAGGCTTTGCAGGAGGAGCCTGGCCCCCCGCTCTCCCACCGCCCCAGCCATGTGCCTCCATCCTTCCCCTGTGCTGGCTTTGGTGCTTGAGGGACCCTGCGTGCTGGTCTTTTGGATCTGGAATGATAAAAGCAGAAACTTTGTGTTGGAGGCCTCTAACTCTCCAGGTTTTGGTGAGAAGCTGGCTCAGTGTAGCCACAGAGCGGCACTCCATGGCAGAGCCCGTTGATGCCGGTGGTGGTTTGTGAGCTGGGAGGTGCCGAGTGCCAGGTGGGGGTTGTTGACCTACGCTGGGTGTCCTGTGGCCTCAGCAGGGTTTCCACAGTGATGGAGAAGGCATCCTTTAATCCAGGTCATAGACAGATGTTTCCCTTAAAAGTTCAGAGAGAGACTTTGTCCCTCTGAGCATCCATAACAAATGCTGAAGGTTCCAGAGCTTACTGGTGCTGACCACCACTCCTCCCCCTGCCTGCCTTCCCAGGGCTTCCCCTTCTTTGATCTCTCCTTTCTGATTGACTTGGTCAAGACTTCCTCACAGGCTTGGATGCAGGGTCTGGCAGTAGGTGGATGCCGTACCGGAGGGATGCCCGTCGGTGTGCCGCGTGTGGGGGTCAGGATCACTCGTGGGGCTGTGTCCTCGCCGTGGGCTCTGGGAGACACTGGGGTTTGCCTGGAGAGGTGTGCCAGCGCTGCCTGAGCTCTGCTCAGAGGGGTGACATTTTGGAGACAGGGTGGGGACAGAGGCTCCTGTGTCCATAGGAAAGGGGCTGAGTGCTGTCAGCAGCGGTTCCCAGGGGAGAGGTGGTACGCAGGGGCGTTTGGTCTGAGCAGCACTTGCACCCAGGTGGTGTGGGTAAGTGACTTGTCCGATGTCATCCTGGGGAACAGAGTTTAGATTCTGTCAGTATGACCAGATTGCTCTTTTGTTTTTCCTTTCCAAAATACTTCCCTGTTGGAGGAAAGACCTAAATACCTGTTTACCTTAACGAGCAGCTGAACATCTCAAACTTCTCCCCAGAGGAGCTGGTAACGCGCTTCCCTGAGCGGTGGCTTTTGAACATCAGCATTCCAGGGGATGGCATCTTCGTAAGCGTTGGCTGGAAGCATTGAATTCATGCTCTGGGTTGCAGTGGTCTTGTTTAACCCAACTGTGAGAGCCTGCTGCCAAGCCTGCAGTGGAAGGTCCAATTTTCCCTCCAGGGTAAGACTCCTGTGAGGTTTTCTTTAACTCTGACTTCTGCTCAGGACCTCCCAGCTAAGCTAAAGTTGGGAGAGGCAGGCTGAGTCGCTAGTGCTCTCGAAACACAAATTCACCTTGGCATCATCTCCCTCTGTAAAGCCGTGGGCGGAGGGGTCTGTGCAGTCGGTGGCGTCTGCAGCTTTTTGGGGCCTTGCTGCACCTTGCAGGCCAGGGGCATCGTGTGTCGTGCTGCCGGGGACCAGGGATGCCGGGGGTCCGTGCTGCCGGGGACCAGGGATGCCGGGG
>NW_009609622.1:0-2437 GCF_000690535.1 Cariama cristata
CTTCTGGTGTTACCATTTTTATACAGTCTAAGTCCCCAAATCTCTGCCCATTTCCAGTAAACTTCATGCATATGCATGGAGGGTGTGAAGCCATGCGAGGGCAGGTGTGGTCTGGTTCAGTGCAGGTTCTGTGCATCCCGGGTGGTCAGGGGTCGCACTTATGCACCAAGAAATGTTTAAGGCAAATGCCCACTCATCTGTCCACTACAACTCCATCAACCTTTTTTTGTGAACATGAGAATATCCATCAATATGTATATGAAGTTTAGGATTTATTCCAAATTCAGAATTTGACATTTATGTAAACTGAATTTCTTCTGCCATTTTCTCTCTGAATCACTCAGTCTCATACAGTTCTCTGTATTTCTTCATAATTTCTGCATTTCATCTTTGTTACTCTGAATGGCTTAAAATAATCAACAACCTCAGCTCTCTCACTGTTTAGCATATTTTCCAGATCATTAACGGAAATGTTGAGTCTGGGCTTCGGAGCGGCTCTCAAATGCCTTTGTTCTCTTTGCAAACTGGCCTGACCTTTGTTTCCTGTTTTATTTAACCAGTTAGCAAGCTCTTAACCTCCAACAGTGTAGTTTCTATTTCAGATGAAAATATCAGTTTGATATTTCTTTTTCACATACTTGTAAGTTTCTTCCCTGTGTTCCAGGAGCATTCTTGAAGTATATTTCTTTTTCTAAGAGCTGTGTTAATTCTCCCATAATATATACCGTGTTTGCCTCTGAGTTAATTAATTCTGTGATTTGAAATAATTTCTTCTGCTTTGGCTACAACAGATAAATGATTGATATATGCAGTTCTTCAGTTGTCCTGAAAAGTTTTTTACAAATTAGTACAATAATCACCAACTTCTTTTCTATTGATGCTGAGACAATTTTGAGCAAGAAGTTGCCCACAGCAGAGACACTTTGGCTATCTTTTGTTGTGGGATTTTTGGAAGAAACCCTCCTGGTCATTGTGGGTTATTTCTGTTCACTTTCACTCATTTTGCTTACTTACTTCAAATTCTATTGAAACTTCAGTCTGAAACAAATCATCTAATGTGTTCTCCTTAAAGAAGAATTTTACTTCCTAAACACCTTGAAAGGAAAAACAGATTCAAGAGATCCTTTCTTTTGTACTGCCATATCTTTGCATTCCGTTTGTCTTTCCAAATCTTAGTTATCCATTAGCCTCCTACACCAATACAAGCATTCCTATAACATATTTTAAACAGGATTATTAACTTTAACAACCTTTCCAATTCAGCAAGCCAAAAAAGTTTGCATTTTTTGCCAATAGCCTACCAAAGTTAATGGTCTTGCCACTTTCCTCATATGACAACAACTTAAGGTTTTGTCAAGATTACTTTTAATAATGTCTCTTATCTTGATTCTAGCTGTGTTTGTTAGATTATTATTTTTTTTTACCTTCTCTGTTAAGAGTTTGCATAGAACCTCCAGAGTTTCTTTGCCAGCTGCAAAGGTTTAATCCTTTCCATTGACCTCCCTCCTCTTTTTTTTTTTTTTTTAATGAATTTCTTCACATTCCATTCTTATATGGTATTGCTTGCTGAGATTGCTTTTAAGTCACTTTTAAGTCATACTAAGAAGTAGGTTCCAGTGCACAGCTAAAAGTAAGACATCTAATCCAAGATAAATGACATCTGTTTATAATCTGTACGGAAACTGAAGAATGAGATTCATCCTGCTCTAAGAAAAGGAAACTTGATGTGACCTGGATGTTTTAAATGAAACAAGTGCCATCATTCTGCTTCTTCAGAATATAAGAATACACGTTACCTTTGATTTTACCATCTACTGCCTGAACTAAAGACACTGTCTTAAGCTAATTATCTTAGCAGAGATGAAGAAACAAGAAACTAGGAGAAGTCTATGTGAAACCCAATTTTATTTAGAAAAAGAAAAGTTCATTTAATGTTTTTCAATACAGAGGTAAAAGGCCAAACCAACCAGTTTACAAACTTTGGAAATGTCAGCACAATTTGAATTGACAAATGAGTCAGAACATTTAGCGTTCTGTGTGGAATCATGTTGTTGTGAACTGCAGAGCTGAGTGAACTAAAAAAAATTATTCTAGTATAATAGAAACCAATGGTTTCCTGGGATGCCTCACAACACAGTAAAGCGTAAAAAGTAATTTAGTGGAAAAAATGTGGATCAGCACACTAAATCATTATGATAGGTGAACTGATGGTGAGCATAATCACCATCTAGCGATAGTGAGATTCAATTTAATTATGTCTTTAAAATTTTATGCAACCTCCACTACTAATTTTTGGGTTGGGATTGGGGCTTTTTTTCAGTACGATAACTTAAAATTTTTGAAAAGAAGATTTAGATCATGACAGACTTACTGGTAGTTGAAAAGAATTGAAGAAACTAGAATAAGAGGCTGTGAGAGTCGGTCCGAAGTCGTCCCG
>NW_009609623.1:0-10342 GCF_000690535.1 Cariama cristata
TATATATAAAAAAAAATCTGTGGTCTCTGGTTAAAATCTTTGGTGCATCAGGGGTTTATATGCAGCACTTTCTATCCTTGTTACCTGTCACTGAGATTTTTGTTTTCATTTTTTAACTTGCTGGATGTTTGTCCTTGGGCTGTGTGGCATTAAAACAACCTGCAGAAAAAGGATTTTGCTACTTCTGGCGAGCAATTTTCAAGACAAGTTTTTGAACTTTTTACACCACCATAAGTATGTTTGTTTGGTTTTGTGAGCTTTTTTGTGCTATAATAATCTATTTATAGGAAACAAAGATTTACTACAGCACTGACTTCATTTTTTTAAACAAATAATTAAGCTACCAGTTAACAGTGAAATGGGTAACAATATATTGGTAATTTATAGTATGGCACTTTTCATTACTTTGTTTTGTTTAAATAGTTACATGTTTTGTTGATGCAGTCAATTTACTAAGATCAGATGCAATCAGATGAGGGAATTTTTATTTTTTTTTTAACTAATTAAGGTAAAAGCCTTATTGCCTGATTTTCAAAGGTGCTGAGAATTTGCAGCCCCCTTTGAATCTAACAGAAGCTGCAAACACTCAGAAGCTCCCCAAGCCAGGCCACTCTGTTTCAGTTCCGTGTGTTGTTACCCAGCTCGGTGTATTTCTGGTCAGTAGAAGGGGGCCTGAAATCGTAGGGTCCCATTTAGTTGTTGTATGTGTTTTTTCCTTGTATTGCTGCACAAGTGTACTGGTTAAAATTTGCTCCTCATAAAATATTTACCTGTTTTTAAATGAATTTAATTATCTCAATGCAAGTTTTGTATTTAAGATACTGTTTGATTTTTCTTGCTATTTATCAAGGCTGGCCTGAAAAGGTTTTGTGTGTTGAGCATATGCAACATTTATTAACTGCACTATGGTATTAATATTGTAGCTCAAAATAATAACTTAAACTTTTTTTTTTTCTTTCTGTTTCAGGAGGGGAGGGTTGCAGGGAGAGAAGATAACCATATGTGTTCCTGCGGTTAGTTTTTGGCATTGTGTAGGCCCGATTCTTGCCACAAATAGTGTAGTTTTAGAAACAGACAAACCAAGTCTGTTTTAGTACTAGTAAGGGATATTTCTGGTTTTAAGTCATGGGTTTTACTAGCACCTCATAAACTTTTTTATATATATAAAACAGAAATAGCATTTCCAATTGATGTCAGATGTACTTACATGACTGACTGCCATTTCCATCCATTATAACGATGTTCAGTGTTAAAGAAAAAAAATCACTAGTTTACACTGTTACTGCTGATAATTTTGGTACACTTGCTGGAATTTAAAGTAAGGCCCTGGAGAACCAGAAAGTACCTTTTACTGTTGATACAAATTGTATCTTTTTAACTGAGAACTATTTTGATTTGTAGATTTAGTAGAAACACAAATGTGTAACTATAACTAGTCTTTTGGGCAACATTTTATCCCTTATTTAAAAATTAGACATTTCAGACATAGAATAGCCTTAGGCAGGTAAAAGTAGGTATTTATTTAGGTGTCTGTCTCAATTTCACATATTAAAAAGAAAAAAGAAACTATTGGCATCTTCTTCGTTCTAAAATCTTTGTAGTGGGAACTCACTAAAATAAAGGTAAAATGCTGCCTGAAAATTATGTCCAAGCACCTTTGAATACGAAGACATTTTCACTACTTGTGCGACACCGTGTGTTGCAGTGAGTAGGGTTTGGGTATACAGTAAATGCTTCTAAAGAGCATTGTGCTTATAGACATATCCAATAATCTGAACCATGTTCAGCAAACCAATTCAGGATGTAGTGCTTGTGCAGCTTCCGCTGCTGATGTGCTGCAGGATCTGCCATCACCTGTCCCTGTCCCTGTGATGATACCGAGGGGCTCTGTGCCATTGGTCCTGCGTTGCTCTGTAGGGAGAGGACCTCTTCACCTGTGGCAACAGTTTTTTCCCTGGATTTGGTTGGTCGCCAGCCGTAGAGCACGTTTTAATGTAGAGATCGATGCAGCGCTGACGCTGAGGTTTGGACTGGGAAATGGGTCTCATCTTAGTTGTACACTAAGATTTTTTTTTTAAATTTAATTACACTTAAGTACTACACCATAGTGTAGATGCAGCTGGTTTAATAACGCAGTTATTATATTTGTGTTTTTAATGGGTTTCTACATTTATTTTTTATGTAGGGATTGACTTCTGCCAAAAGTTTAATTCCTTTAAGCATGGACAGAAATGTGTATGTAATAGAGGTGTTTCGTCTTTTTCCCTATCGCGTGAGCATCAGAATGCTTCCAACCACACACATGTAGCGGTCTGGCCTAGGGTACTGGATCAGCAGGCTTAGCCACGTTGTTAAAACGGTGCGAGGAGACGCATGGGACTGTGTGCTGCAGCGCCCAGACCTGGGTTATCAGTATTGATTGCCTCTGTGTATGTTTAATGCAGTATTGAATCCCTGAAAGTGTGTTGATTGATTGCTAGAGAATCCTTGCAATAGGTTCTGTGCTTTGTACTCAAGCACTGAGAATGCTTTAAAAGTATATGAACAAGAGTAATTTGGTGGTTTTTAATGTTGTGCAATGATGTGCTAGTTCCCCTTAGACTCTTTTATATTGGGTAAAGCAAATTTACTGTGGACAAAATACTAGCCTTGATATTTCCTATGTTTTTGCTGTGATAATGGAGAGAATGAGGAGTTGCGTGTGGACTCCTCCACAACGAATAGATCAGTCTATATATTTACCAGCCTTTAGAGAGGACACCAGTAATAAACATGAACGCAATGGTGATACTGGTCAAATACTACATTTGTCAATGTTATCGCATTGATGGAAATAACTGAAGTGTAACATCCCATGTTCCTTAAACAGTAAAGGCAGTACGGGGATAGTGTCTGCCCCAGCTAGGGGCTAGCATTGCAGTGAAGGATTAAGTAGCTTCAAGTTAGGCCTGTCCCACCACTAAGAAGAGGGCAACACTTTCCCTTGTCTTGAGTACTTGAGAGTTATTTTGATACTTAGCAGAAACTCTGTGTTTTTAGATAGAATCTCAAGCTATTATAAAAAGACATCAGTAACAGTATATAGATACACAGTATTTTGAATGCACATTTACATTAGGCATCTGCCCACAACTGTTTTGTATACAGCAATGTGTTGCTAGTTGTTTAGAGTTTTTAAATATGTCCTATGGTTACCTAACAATACCCAGGCTATGACAGTATTAATTGCTTTGTTGTCTATTTTTTTTTCTCAAAATATGTGTGTGTGTGTGCATATATATGTATATATACGTATATATACACACTCACATATACTTGGCAAGTGGGTTTAAGACCTCTGCTGATAGGCTGAGGTAAGACCATATCTTTTCAGGTGTCCTATTTTCTGAATTGTAGCTTGGTTCTTCACTGCAAAATAGCTCCGGGGAGAGCCAAAAGTCTGATGTGTTTGCCTGACACCCCAAAAAGAAGGCTTGCCAATCTGGGGAGGCCCTTGAAGGTGACTTTTGCAACCTTGGGGTATATGTGGACTGTTGTTGAGCTGTTGATGATCTTCTGCTGTGAAAGTCGTAGCTACTGGCGAACACTTTTCCAAAAATATCAAAGCTATCGGTGCAAACCAGAGTACCTCACTTGGAATGGAAAGCTGGGGCCCTTTGCCCCAGCAAAGTGAGCACCAGAGGACTAAATGCCTTGGGGGAGAGATACCGCAGCATCTTGCTGCAGTAAGAGACTACCAAAACATTGATCAGGTTTATCAGTTAATGGTTTGACCAAGGTATTTTTCGATGTGTAAAGCTCGAAAAGTGAGACACAATGCTTTCATGCTCTCTGGAGCATTTAGAAAAATACCCAACTGACTTTTCGTTGCTACTGAAAATTTAAAATACTGTGCAATTAAAGAGACCATTTTTTAAAAAATTAAAATAATTTAGAAATTATTTATTTTCATTTACAGTGTGACTTTTGCTAATTTATTCCTTGCATTATAAGGCTGTGGTGGAGTGTCATTTATATTTTTTATTTATCATAGGAACTAAAACTGCTGAGAAGAAAAAAAATAGATTTAAACTTAAAACAGAACTCTGTAGCCTTGTTTTGTTTTTTTATAAAAGGGCTGAGGTTTTATAAATGTCAAATCATGCGTTTTATATAGTTTGTAAATTTTAGAGAAGTGTAGTTTAAGAATTCTGTTCAGATTAAAAATGTATGTGCACGTTGTTTAGACTAACCACGTAACTAATACTAAAAGCATCTGTGTTAAATGAATGTTCCAGCTAACCTTTTGCTAGGTAACATGAGAGATGTTCAGACTTCATCTTTAGATGTTCTAGAATACATTTCATGTATCTTAAGGGTTCCTCAGAAACCAGGGATCTCGTCACCCAATCACACATGAAATGTCTGTTTGCATGTGAATCATCCTCCTGTATGCTGGGTTTTCGTTGCCGTGCATTACAAGGTAATACATTGGTACATGTGACGTATGTAGTAAATGTTTATAAAGGCACTATCGAATACAGTGTGTTGTTCATAGTTATGAGTATGCTTTAAATAATTCTCCATTTTCAGGTCTTAAAGGGTTGTCATAAATTCTGCTTGAAGTATTTATTACTCTGTCTACCCTTTAACCTAAAGTATTGCAATAGTTCTCGTCTCCTCTCTTAGAATTAACAGCCGTTGGAGGGGCCGGTCTCCTGAACACTTACATGTGTGCCTGACTTCAGCACAAGTACTGGCGTGGGCCAATTTTAGTGGCGTTGGAGAAGACCTGAGTAAAACTGGTGTGTGTTTAAGTGCGGGAGGGCTCGGGCCTTGAGGAGCACATCTGGAGCACAGCTGGGGAACTGCCTGCTCCCAGAGATGAGATCTCACTGCTGCCAGGGTCCTGCTTCGTGGTTGTTTGGAACACCTGCAAACCAAATCTACTCAGATGTTAAAGCACATCCATCCTCAGTGTTTCAAAGGTATAACAGTCTACTCTTCATCTTGTAAAACAAAACCTCTCTGCTTTTTTCTTTCGGTCTCAGATGAAGTCTAATTTACCACCTCAGGTTGGCTGGTTGGTTGCTTTTTATTTATTTGAGTGACATTCTTAATGAAACTGATATTTAAAAACTGTTTTACCAGCATATTACAGAACATACTGCAAGGAAACAGAAATGCAGATACAGCAGCAATAATTGTGTTTTGTAGTTCTTTTTCCCCTCATATTATCTTTGTTCTTGTGTTGAGTAAGTGAGATTTTAATACTGTCCTGAAGTGCACTCCGGCAAAAACATTAGTTAAAAATAATGTTTGGACTACTTGATAAAGCAGTTGTCAAACTGGCTGTTTGTTCTGTATTATTTCTGTGATGTGACTATTCACATCTTAAAACCACCTTCCAAACCCTACAAAAAAAGCATGTACATGGATTCTGCTTTTAGAGAAAAAAATAAAGATTCATTTTCCTCACTAATGGGCTGGTTTTGTTTCATAAAAAAACCATAATCTCGAGAGCAGTTAGCAGTGAGTTGCAGGCAGCTTTGTGTTCCTACCTGCATGACAAAACTGCTCACTTCGTTTAAATTTACTCAGAGAGTTTCAAACATACAAATTGTTATATATTATCAGTTCATTTTTAATGTAGTAATTCATATTTAATATGAATTTCCCTCCTTTTTCTTACTAAGAAAACTAAAACTCCAGGGTTAAGGCCACATCAGTCATTTAGTAGCAGAATTTGGATTTAGACATTGTGCCAGTGGACCTGGTCTCCTATCCAGTACTGCTACACATCTACTCATCTTGTGTTGCGTAATTGTTAGCGGCCTAGCTCAAAATACCAGGGGTAAACAGAATAGCATAGTTATCTGGTGAATGCAAAGATACAGCAGAAGCTGCTGTAAACTGTGCTAAAGTGACTATTCAGGATACACAGAGCTGTTGAATTGTGGTTTTGCCAAATGGCATTGCCTGGCTAGGGTCAGCATGCCAAACTTACTGGGACTTCTGTTCCTTCCCTCGCCAGCCCTCCATGCGGGCACTGGAGCAGCCTGCCAGCTCAGCAGTGAGGAGCGAAGCGGGACAACATGAATGCAGATGGAATGAGCAGTTGGTCTTAAAAAAAACCAACCCTAAAACCACATAGCATTGCCTTTAGTCAGTTGTGACCACTGGTAATTTGCTCAATGCTAATGTTTTACACAGCGGTGAATATCTGCTGTTTTACCGTATCTGACCTGTGCGTATCACGGAGCTCTGCATCCTTTCAGGGCAAACATAGGCACTCGAGTGAAATGTCAAGGTCCTGCCCCAGCAGCCAGGTGGGAATACAACAGCAACGTACCTCTGGGGATGCTGATCTCAACACTCATCATAGTGTGCCTAAACCATGACTGAGGACGTTGGCAAAGGAGCGATGGGAAGCTGTGTGCGGGTAATGCGAGGGGCAGGAAGCACTTCCCTGGCTTGCGCAGCAAGGTGCTCCAATCCCAGGACACGCACATGCTGCCTGCACCACTGCCGGTATGCTGCTCGGCTTCAGTGGTGGTTCCTTTGCACGCCTTGGCATGAGGCTGCTGGGTCTCTAACATACAGTTTTGTGCTGACATTGCATTTTTTTTCTAATCTGCTGCTGAACTCTGAGCACCTCCATTGCCTGGTGGCCCATGTGCTCCCATTGCCTTTGGGAGCCATCACATGCCAGATGAGCCATCACACTTGCCGCATGGAAATACATCTTTTTTTTTTTTTTTCCCAGTAAATCAATGCTTAAAGCTTGAGCAAAAAGCACACACATAACCAGAGCAAGGGCTCAGGGTGGACGATCACATCTCCAGCAGGAGGAGATGGATTGATGACCTGAGGTGAGGTTTCCTTGGCTGCTGACCTGCGCCCTGCAGCACTGTTGGGTTCTCTGGCCAGCTGCTTAGTCTCTCTCCAAAGCATTTGTGTTGTGTCTCGGCATGATAGATCCAGAAATCTATTTGCAGTAGATGAGGAAATTAAATAGCAACCTCTGCACACTTTCCCTTACACTTTTTAAAATAGCATCACATTATTCATCTGGCAAGAAAAATGCAATTTTGGACAGCAGAGGCTCCATCCCCCGAAGCACACGTTCAGACTCACTTTATGGCCTCAGAGGTGCGAATTACTTCTGCAGTATTTATCAGGTAGAGCAGAGCTGTCTGAAGTCCCCATATCCATGTCTCTGAGGGCCCTGTCCTGCCCTGCTTGACCTGCAGCCTCCACCCAGACAAGTTAAGGAGAAGACAGGTTGCTTTTCCTGCAAGTTGCTGTTCTATCAAAGGCATTGCTTAGGGCAAGGGAAGAGAAAAACGCATTTCATCCATTTCAGATGCGGAAGCAAACTGCAGGCAGAGATAGGTTGAACCTGTGCTGCTCCAAAGCCCGGAGCGGTAATGCCAGAGAGCTGAGGAGCAGAAGGTAGGGTTGTGTGGATGCTCAAAGCCCAACCACAGCCATCAGCTTGTTGTGCCTGGAAAGCGTGAGATGTAATGGGGCCTGGTGCATGTCCAGAGCTTGGGTCATAAGCCCAGTACAAGATCTAATGGACAAGTTACCACTTTTCTCTGTTATCTCGTTGTTCAGCACACTGAAGTTATTTATTTGCTAAAAAAATAGTTCCTGGTTCCCTGGTTGCATCATTCACTTCTCCGTTTGACTCGACTGTGGGATGCTCCAGCTCTTGCTTTTGAGCCATGCGATGGTACGTCATGAGGGATGTGGGGGTGACCATCACACTCTTCTCTCCCATGAGGGGGCCAAGCGCTCACAGAGCCCAGCTTCCAGCCACAAGTGCTGTAAAAATTGCTTAATTCCTGAACTCATTCCTTGTGTTTATGGTTGTGATGCTGCATTCAGCCCACCGCAGCACGTGGATGTAAAGACCCACCCCCTCTGCTCCATACAGGGTATGGGCAGCACTGGCAGTGTTAGACACTGAGGGATGTGCCGCAGAAACTGCAGCTGATCTTGAGCGATGAACTGCTTTAAACGTCAGTATTCGCAGCTGTGACTCTTCTCTTCAGTGACACCCTACAGCCACTACCAGAGTCGTGCTTATTCCTCATTTTTTTGAGGAAACCAGTTTGCTGGATAATTCAGAGGAGTTGCAAAGCTGCAAGTGTGATTTGGCATGTCCGTGCATCCGCCAGTTTCTTCATTGAGGGTTTCTGGCACAGGTTGGATTTCATTTTATGAGTTTGCTGCAAGAATGCCAAATCTAGCCTTTTTTTTGCTCAAGATACTGAGCTGCTGGTGCTTGTGTAATCTGGGTTGGCCTCTTTGAATGGTGGTCACACCACTGCCTGAGGCCTCTCTTCCATAGCTTTGATTTCTCCCTTGGGCTGATCAAGGAAAGTGAGTTTCCCCAGTTCAGTCAAGTCTTTGATCCCATGAGGACCTGCTTGCCTGCATCACGCGAGGCCAGCTGGGAGAGCATGTTACAGATTCCTCTTGTGATGGCTTTAACAAGAGTCCACGTGAGCCTGACAGGCATGACAGCGGCTCCTGATGCAGGTTGAAGTGTTGTTATGTTGGAGATGAAGGGGCACTGTCAGTCATCCTGGAGCTGAAACCTGAACTGGACAACCTGCATGACCTTGTCAAGAGGAGCTACAAGAGAGGCTGTCGTACAACCGCACAGGGATGCTCCTTGCAAGCCCATCTCCAAGCAGGACAATGCATCACTTGGGCTGCTCTGGGCAGCGTACTCCAGCCTTGCAGAATCTTTGAGCTCATTCTGTGCTGAAGAAATGGATAGGAGCCTTTTCTCTCCTGAACTGCCTACTTTGCTCCAAAGGTTGGTTTGCAGAGAAAAAGCTGGCAAGGAACTGGGCACATTAGGAGCACATGCATTAAATGCCACCACCATCATCCTGCTCTTCAGTGTACCAGAGGACCTGTGTTCAGTAACCCCAGGATCCACTCCTGAGACAACCAGCGTGGCAGAAGCAGCAGCAGAAGCATTGAAAATTACTGAAATTTCCTCCAACAACTGGATTTGTCCCACAATTTGTCTCACTGTGCCTTTCCAACCGCACAGCAAGCTCTTGGAATCCTACAGCTACCAGTGGAAGGAGCTGCTGCCCTGCATTTCTCCACCCATCCCTGGGGATGTATCCAACCGACAAGCCTCTCCAAAGAAAGCCTGGGAAAAGCTCCAGGCTGAGGAGGACCTGCCTAAAACCAGCTTGTAGGAGACCCAGGAGCCCAGTCCTCACTGGAGTCCCACAGGGCAGGACAGGGGGTGGGCTGAGGAGCAGGGGTGCCCCACTCTCACCATGGTCACCAGCTGGGTGCTGGGACGTACCTGCGACCACTCCATGGTAGGTGTGCAGGTGTTCCTGGTGTCACTCTATTTAATGGCCTCCATAGCAAGGGTTCGGCTTTTTTTTTTTTTTTCTCCCTCCCCCCCCAAACAGTTGAACTTGCCAAGAGCAGCTGGTAGGTATGACAGAAATTAAATGCTGCTATTAATTTACAGGAGCTGGGTGAAGAGTAAGCAAGAGAAGTGTGGGGCAGAAAGTGGCCTGGAAAGGAGAAAATTGCATTGAGGTCTTGCCAGGGGTGCTTGGGAGACAGGGAGAAGGAATTTGGTTTTCATCCACCTATACAAAGCTTTCAGGCATGCACAAACCTGGATTTAACTTATATTTTGCCAATTTCAGATACAGAAATGCCTTTTTTTTTTCCCTCGGAGAGGAGAAATGAACTGAATTCAGTAGCAAAACTCGCCTGAGGGCAGTGTGTTTTCCTGCAGCCACCTCGCAGACCCCGGCAGCATCCCTTGATGCTCCAGCAGTTGCTGGTGACTCTGGCATGAGCCACGTATTTGCAGCCTGACTACAACCACTGACCTGCTGGGGCTCAGCCCCAGTTAAATGGGTTTTGGGGGGGGGTGCAGACCACAGTGGCCCTCAGCACTAACCTGCTGCTGGCGTTTGCAGGCTGAGGCTCTGCCCTGGTCTTGTCACGGTCACCATGGCCAAGGACAGGCAGATGCTCCAGGAACTGCAGAGAGGGATGATGTTGGGTTTGTTGGTTGATTTTATACAAGAAGAAATGAGTTTCCCCCAAATCCTTCTGCAACAAGCAGATTTAATTAATGCTGAAACTCCATGCACAGAGGATGCAGCAGAGCTGCTGGTGGTTGGCATGGGCTACGTCTATAGAATTATTTTAAAGAAAGGAAAATATCAGCATGATAAAAATGGAAAGTGTTCGTGTGCCACGTGCTGCCAGGAAATGGGACTGCTACCCTATTCTATACCTGGATCAGATTTCTAATGAAAGTTAACTTGTTCAACCCCACCCTTTTCTTTTGGCATTT
>NW_009609624.1:0-3577 GCF_000690535.1 Cariama cristata
TTGCACCTGCGTCGCTTTTGGCTCCTTCAGGAATGCGCTGAAGCTTGTAATCAGCTTTGTGAAGGCATTGAGTGCACGGCTGAGTGAAACTTCCAAAGCTCGCAGAGAACTGGCCCGCTGAATAGGAGTCAGCATGGGGCTTCTCTCCAAGCCCCTGGCCTGCCAAATTCCAGCAGAGCCCCTCACAATCGGTCCACACAGGCTTTACTGCTCTCCCCGCACTGAGAGAAGCCAGAAAAGAAAAGCTAAAATACCAGTCACCGAGGTTAGCGGTTTGTTCCCAGATTAATGGCAAACGCCTCTCTCCCTGATGCAGCTAACCGGGGCACGGGGGAGATGTGTGTCCCCATGTATAGACATACAGATGGGGGGGTATACGTATAGATGTGCCTGCAGACGGGTATGTCTGCGTGCCCACGCGTATAACGAGGAAAGGAAGAAGGCAATAAGGGAGGGTTATTCATTTTTTACTTTATGTGAGGGCAAAGGCGCCCGTGGCAGCGAGCAGGCAGCGGGGCTGTCGTGCTCTCCCGCAAGGTCAGGCTGATGTGGCCCCAGAAATTCCTGCAAGGGGACGGTTTGGAGGCTCTGGTGAAGGTGACCCTCAACCGCAGCCTGGTTTCCCGCCCGGAGGTGACTGAGTACCCAGCAAAATTCCATGGGGATGCTGCGCTGCCGCCTGGACCACTTCCACCCCCGGGAAAAACATGCAGGGAAGGTCCCACTCGAGGGAATCCCCTTATTTTGAGCATCCTTAACCCCTGAGACGCGTACCGCTTCACAGCTACGTTAAAACTTTCCCAGCATCTGATTGCGCAGGCAGGAGTGACGCTAAGCAACTCCGGAGCACGCAGCAAGACTTCGTCATACTTTTCATCCGGGCTCTGAAACTCTGTAGGTGCTTGAAGAGTCACATTTTTTAGGGGAAACAGTTGCTCGAGTTATACACACACCTTGCTTTCTCAAGCAGTCCTACCACGGTAATAAAATATTCTTAAATCTCCTAAAATTGTAAGACGAGAGCATCGTGGCGTCAAATCTGTGCGTACTGATCAGCTGAGCAAGGCTTCACCTTCAGATCTCGGGGCTTTTTATTCCATTTATGTCCTTCTTCTTCTACACGTACCGAAAACAACATTATCACAACCTTAATATTTTTTGCAAGTCCTCCCCTTGGGCTAGTAGAAGGGGGGGAAATGGCCACTTCCAGTGTTTCCAGAGATGACGTCTCCCAAAGGGTTTTGCCATGCCTCTTCGTTACGTCATGGAAATGACATTTTCTCGACGTCCGCGTTGAAATAACGCAAGGAACTCCGCAGAGTCGGTAGGTGATGCTTCTGGGCTCAGCAGGATTTCGCCTCCCTTTGCCTTTGGCGCCTTCTCAATCACGGCATTTGTCGGGACCGGTGACGGCAGTGGGTGTCCTCGCCGTTACCGACCGACGAGTTTGTAAGGGCTCAGCAGACGGTCACGTAAGAGCGTTCGGCAGCGTCAGTGCCCCCTGTTCTGATCCTCGAGTCCCTCGAAAGGATGACGTAACACCCGACGTCAGAGAGCACACGCGCAGCGGAACACGTCCGATGTCGCCGTCACACCGTGGCATGGGCACACAAAACTTCTACACGTGGCCGCGAAGGGTTTAAAGCCCCATCTCCCTCGGTCGGTGAAGTTTCTCCGCTCGTTGGAAGTTTGATGTGCTATTTTCGACCGCGTTGCCTCTTCCAGCCATGCTCAGTGACAAGTCATGAGGATATGCAGTAATTCAGAAATTAGTGAAATTTTATTCTTGGTGGGGGCGTTGGATTAAGAGGCTGGGAGAGTGTGAAACAAGTCAACGTGTAATTGTATGATAAGGCTCTCACGAGGAATTTATTGGCCAAGTTGCTATTTCTATTCCTTCCTAATCTCGTTTAGCACATTCATTCTCTGCAATCTGTCTCCATAATCTTCTGTGACAGAATGGCAGCCAATAGAAGCATGCATGTTTGGAGAGAAGAGAAAATATGCAGAGGCGTGATAAACTGATGCTAATTATCCATATTTAGGACACCGAGTGCAGAAGATCAAGGTTTACAAATAACAAACCAGAGCCAATGATGATGGCTTCCTAGTGTGGAATATATTGGAGGGGACAAGATAAGGGTTTCACATGCAGAAGAGATTTATTGGTCAAAGGGTTCACCTTCCACTTTTCCACTTTTATATAGCAGTAAATTATTTGGGCTAAATTCACCAGAACATTACTCTTTTATTTGGCAATGTGCCATGACTTGCTCTTTCTTTGTGTCCTTTCAATGCAAATCCTTGTAGTGTAACATCAGTTGATAAGAAACAAATAATTGAAGTAATAGGTAATTCCCTTTAAATTGCGCATATAGGACAGTCAGGTAATCATCTAGTGTAGAACGAGACCGCCGTATAGAGCAGATAGCCGAAAGTGAAACAATATCCATCTGGGCTACTAAATTACATCGGTACGCGGGGAAATCGCCCGCAGAGGGCTTGTAGGCTGGACAGGAGACAGCACTGCTCTAGTCACCTTCGGACCATTTTCCTGTAGACTTCTCAAATATTTTTCACTTTCAAAGACGGTTTACCACCATTTTTTCTAGCTTTCTCTTTTTCCTTTTTTTTCCACTTCTTTGGTTTTGGGGGGTTTTTTTTGGCTGTTTTGCTTTGTTTTCCCGGGAAAACTAACATTTAAATAAGGGATGCTGCATTCTCCTTTTAACAAGCGTTGGCTCTGAGAAATAATAAGGGAATTCGGTTTGGCAATATCTGTGTAGTATGGTTGAGAGTCAGTGGAGTGATCTTAATAGTCTGCAGTAATTGTATTGTAAAGTTTCCAAAATGAGAATAATATTTGTTTAGTTGATGTTTATTTACAAGTTCAGAAAGTATTCTGTAGAGTGGCAAAATTCTTACTGCTGTTTTCTGTTAGCGGCTTGCTGTCAGGTGGAGATAACCTGTTCTTTGAGGGAGTCACTAACTATTGAATCGTTTGTCAACCCTCCTTGCTTCTCTAGCTCTGTTTTGCCTGCCTTGGTGGTACGACGATGCCCGGCAAAGCCCGGAGCCCTGCTGCCGAGGCAGTAAGTAGGCGTCTCAGAGGCGCTTCATTTAGGAAAACTCTACAAAATGTCTCTCATTTGATACAAGGAAAGATATTTCTTCACTATTCCTTTAAGACAAGAAATTTTTCTGGCCTTTTGCTTTGCTGCCGAATGACTCCGGATTTATTTCTCTCCCTCTCTGGGGCATTCCTTTAATATTGGTTCATATTTTGTGTCTCGCACACGGGCAAAAACCGCTGCAGTCCCAAGTTTAACGTTTTCCCAGGTTTCCCAAAAAAGCTTTCTAACAAAAGGCCGCCTGGCTTTTTCGGATTCCCATCAGCAGCCGGCTTCCCTCAAAAGGACCCAAAAGACATCGTCAGAGAAAGGAGACAAGGGATGGAGGGTGGCGTTTGGTCACGAGTGGGCAAAACCAAAGGGGCTCAGGAGAGGACAGAGTCCGTGGAGCGGGACAGCCTCCAGGGCAAGGCCGGCTCTAGGGCTGCCCGGTGCCGGCGAACCCC
>NW_009609625.1:0-277 GCF_000690535.1 Cariama cristata
CAGCGACCCCCCCGGCCCTCGGCCCCACCACCACGGGTTATAAGAAAGTCCAGAAAGCCGGAGCTCTCCCCGTGCCCACGCATTTGGCCCCTTGGGACACGAAGCCCGGAGGGACCACGGTGCTGGTCCCTTGGGACCCCAACAAGGTGATGGGCAAGTGCCTGCTGGCCATCCTGCTGCTGGCGCTGGTGGCCGCCACCTTCATGGTGTGCACGGGGGTGCTGGGTGCCCTGCTCTGGCGTCGGGCGCGGACGGCACAGCGCCGGCTCAGCCACAC
>NW_009609626.1:0-28279 GCF_000690535.1 Cariama cristata
AGCCACCTGCTCCGAGCGCCATGTTTCATGGCACCACACTCCATCTGTGCCCCACCCCATCACCCCACAGTCCAAACCCTAAGCCCTATCCAGCCCAGGGCTCATCTGCTAAGTCCCTTCCATATAAACCCTCCTAAGACTGTGCTTCTATTGCTATAAGGGACCTTGGCCGATTTATGGATATATTTTCCATAAATTGCATATTGATATTTTCTTCCCTGACTTCTGTCCTTGGATTATGAACTCTGTAGAACAAAGTGAAAGCACTGAAGTGTCTGAAAATCTGCAGTCACATCGCAGGTGTTACAGCAAGTTATATTCATAAGAACAGCAATGATAATTGTAGTAATAATTAAATCATTTGTTGTTGTTATTCTTTTTCCTTTTCCTACAATATTTGACAAATACAGGCTCCAAACAGTTTCTGAACCTGAAGAAACATTTTCAGGTGACACAGAGCGCAAAGAAAAAACAGTTTTATATTTTTATAAACACATATATAGCGAAATATTGTTACATATAATTATATAGTGATTTTATATTAAATTATTTTGCTGAACTGTTGAATTTTTAAAGTTGCTTTTCAGCTCATAGCATAATGATAGTATGTAGCTAAATACTTGAAATTTTATTATCTACAAGTAGGATTTTTTTCCACTTTTTTTTTCTTGCTTGAGAAAGAAAGTATGTAAAAATGTCTGTACCTGAGAAGGACCATCTTCCAGGGGAGAACACAGCAGAATCATCACTGAGTCTAAAAGGAGGATTTCATTCCCTTTTGGTATGTTTTCTTCATATTTAGTAGCTGGATGCAATTCCCTCTATATGTACTAAGCCTGTGTTATTACAATTCCAGCATGATATATGTTTATTTGGAGTCTAACAAGATCATGAATCAGGAAATAGCATTGCACTTTATATTATGTATTTATTTATTGTGTTAGGATGAAATTTACCTGGGTCCAGAGAACAAAATTAGGCTGTTACAGCCCTTGGTTTCATATAAGTTATTTTCCTCTCAATGCCTATGCCCTGTGGACAGAAATTTATTTCACCAGTACTGAATGAGAGTTCTCCCATTCTCTCACTGCCTCCAGGTATGATTTCTATACCTTTCCTCCTGCTTCCAATTTTGTATCCATTACTCGAATGGTTGAAAACATGAAATATAATACCAACAATCACAGAGCAAGAATGTAGGGAATATTCTTTGTTCCTATTCAATCCTTTTGTAATTAAAGTAGTCCCACTCAGTAATTTGATGTCTTCAGTGACATTATCATACTTCTGATCTTAACCTTTCAGTTTAATTTTAGGGGCTGGTTGGCCATTAGAAAGGAAGACTATTTTGCAGAGAGTTTATGGGATGCAGATCCGTAAGATCTCAGTTCTTCTTTGAAGTATGTCACACACTGAGCAATGAAAGACGACTTTAAATGGAATGTGTACCAATAAATGTAAATATGAAAGTGGAAAATTACATCATAGAATATAAGAGAGCGCAATGTATTTAATAACACAACAGTAATTATCTTTAATAACACTAAAAATATCAATGAAAAACATTACGAGAACTTTAAGTGTCCAAACGTGTTCTAATTGCTGTATTTGATAACTTTGCAAGAACTTAAGTCTCAAAGACTTGGAGTCTCCATGAGATTAGATAGTATTCATACACAAAACACAGGAGAGAAGATAAATGAACAAATGGCAAGTTTATCTCACATAGAATAGTTATAAAATCATTAAGCAAGTAAAAGTTTATTCAGTTAATTGGCTAAGACCCAGCAAGGATTTCACAACACTATCAGCAGGGTGTTGAAATATTAAAAAAAAACAACACAAACAACAACCCAGCAACCAAATGCTCAGTTTCAGAGAAGCACTCTCATTTAAGGAACACTCTCAAGTATTTCTTAGATAAGGAACTGTTTATCAGCATGTGTGTATGTTCTTCCTGGAATCAAGGTCTGTGCAAGTTTTTTCACATACACCAATGTTCTCTTGGTGTTTTGTGACTTCTCCTCACTCAAGCACCAAGAACACAGGAAAAGTGGAAGTAACAAGCGTATACTGTTATGAAGAGGTACAACGTATAAATATTATATATATTTTCTTAGTGATTTGAGCTAAGATAGAGAGCATCGGAGTGTAATGAGTTAACCAGCAGTAACTTCTGTCACCTTTTCTTGTGCACCGAGGAAAAAAATAATCTCTTAAGAGCACAGATGGATAGGAATATGTCAAAGCAGGAGCACAAGGAAAGGTAGCACATGCAACTGCTGATACAATAGAAAATTAGAAAGCTCTGAAACAGAACGTAAACAAAATTGAGGTGTAAGCTATGTAAAGACAATGAAAGGTGTGCTCTGGACATCCGGTAAAACCCTGGTGTAATTGTATTGATCGTGTAACACCCTTTGAAACAGCACGTTTTTGGATTTCTGCTCCGTTACGTATCTTTTCTTAGGAATAGTCTGGCCATCTAGGAAATATTTCACCCTATCTTCCAGCACACAGAGAATTTTAAAAACAAGGCAAATGTAAATACTTGCTGACGCCAAACACTTCCTTTGCCAAGAAAAAAATGATGCATTTTGTATCAGGATTACATTATAACCAAGACTAATTTTTGCATTGTCTCTGGCAATTCTTTAACAAAAACAACTCCTGATGAAACACAATGTGTAACTCACAGGTTTTGTATGTTCAGGGAAACCTCTCTCAACAGCTGACTTACAAACGTTCATACAAAACAAGCCGTACTGTAACTTGCTTTTAATCTAACTGCCAGATACTACAAAGGTAACATCTTTGGAGATGGCACCAGGTTTTTGAAGAAGTACATACCCAGTGATAAAGATCTTATGGAAAACTAGAACTATTTGACAAAACCAATCAATGAATATACCCCAAATTCCCTCAGGAGAATGGAAACATCTCACCATCATAACGTAAGGCAACCATCCTGCAGTAAGAACTCAGGCCAAGCCTCAAGTGGTACATCACAGCGTGAATTATGTTATCAGGTCACTTGGTGCAACTGCACAGATTGACTGATCACAAACATGCCTGCAACTGTATCTTCTGTATCCAGGTCTGCTCTCTTGCTTAGTAAAAGAAATGAACCTCCATAAAAAAGCAACCACTTTATATATCTACATTTGTACATGTAGGTTCATCAGTATTCAAAATCATCTACTGTAAGTTCAAAGATTAATTCTGGGAACAAAGCAGGCACCATCCAAACACAAACCTAAGAAATAAAAGGGAATAGAAGAGAGGACAGCTGACAAGTGCTAAAGAAATAGTGAGAAAATATTTGTGAATATGTTGGATCATTGTCAGGTGGATCTTTCCTTGCATCCAATTTAGTTACTTTTGAGAATAACTATGTGACTAAAAATTTGCTTATGGCTGTCATTCTCAAGACACGCTATAGGCAAGATTCAGCCCTGGAAAGCAAACGAGCAGAAGTATCATGCACTGTTTGAGTCTTGTTGACTCCTACCATGGCAAAACTTTTTAATCAAAAGTAAATTTCACTGACTTTGAGTAATGCAGCAGACTCTCCTTCCAACAACCAAATGATACTTTTCTGAGTCAAGTGTAGTTTGGTTTAAGTCATTAAGCATGACTGAGCTGATCAATCACACCATGCGAATACGGACTTGTCACCACTAAGTGATGTCAAAAAAATAACCACATCAAGAAAACCAAAAGCTTAAAACTTGGAACAGCACAGAGACTGAAAAACTTCAATTTCTACATATGCAATTTGTCAAAAGAAAAACCACTAAACTTGACAAGGAAATTCTTTTGCTGAAAATTAAAAGCTCCGTTATATGATTACATTGCTGGTGTTCCCCTGCTCCTCTTCTTCCTCCTGAGCTTCTATCTAGGAAATATTTCCATAACTTGTTCGTTCAGTTACCTCTTTCAGAGTCTTCACATTCAGAGGTTCCAGCAACAAAGCCTCATTATTATTATAAATGCTTCAGCTATTACATTTCTAAGGAAATAAGACCAAGTATCACAACCTCCTGCTGAGTCTCACCTAGTAATTTTAAATCATCTAGCGTGGGAGAAGACTCTGAGGTCAAAACACTAATTTTGTTATTTCATTAAAAACAAAAGAGAAAAATTAGGATAAAAATTCCAAAGCCTGGGAAGGGAAATCAGGAAACAACAAGATGAGAGAGGATGAAAACCAGCACATCAACGACTGGAAAATCCCAAGTCAAAGAACGTCACAAATTTTGTTTTGGTACAACAAGATGATAAACAGTACACTTGGATTGCACAGACTTTTTTAAAAAGTTTTTCTAACCTTTCTCATTCGTCCTTGTACTTGAATAACAGCCCATTCTTGAGCCTACAGTCATGTAAATTCTCCTCACTCACAAAGTTACATTGGCTTCTAGAAGATTACTTTTTTGAGTACAGACATCACCTCTGAACATTACCTTCTGGCCTTCAAACTTGTCACGTAATATCTAGTACTTAGGTATTAGCTGTTATCTAGAAATGAGCAGTTTTGATGTCACCAAGGTATTTCATCGCCTCACAAACACATGCAGTGAATCAGCAGTAGCACAAGAGATGCACTGTCACCCTCTCTTGCACTCAGCATTGCTTTACAGAATAACATAGTATAAAAAAAAAAAAAAAACAGCCAGCCTCTGGAACAAGCAAATCACAGAATAACTAATACAGAACATTAAAGCCAAAACTAATGTTCCCTGCCCCTCTAGAGAACTTTAACCAACCCTATAGAAAAGGCTGAATGAAATCTTGCCGAGTCCTGTGTGGAGCCCAGTTGCAAGCCAAGAGTGATGTAAGGTTTGCCTGGAGTTTGAACTGAGCCCTCTGCATTGTTCTGAGTGCCCACCATTAAAAGAAGAATAAACGTTAGCAATAAAAAGTCCAAAAGAACAAACATCTGAGGGTCTAGTCTAAAGATCTGCAAGGGATCTCATAAATATATAGTAAATATCTTCACTGATGGATTCCCCAGGGCAGAAAAATTCTACATTACCCACAAAGCACATTTTTTACAAACCGTTTCTTTCTGTCTGGATACAGAAGTGAAGCAGAGCATTTAACATATGACTTGTAAAATTCAAAGTTTTGAAGCCAAGGAAAACAACCAAGATTAGAGCTGCTCAACAAAATCACATCTCCCTTCACATAGTTTCTTTTTATTCTTATAATTTGCCAATGAATCAGCAAATAAACTCTTAACTGTCAGTACTGTTAGATATCATGGCTTTGGGTGCACAAAGATAAATTAAACAGTATGGGCTTGAATCACATCAACGCTACAGGCAACTGCTGTGTGTTTTGCCACCCAGTGTGTTAGTAAGGGATTAGGGTGTCTGGTGTCGATTTGTACTCTGGTGCCCTAAGCTTTGAAGAATGTAGTAGGTTCTGGTAATTTTTGTTGGCTCAGGTCCCTCATACATGGGCCATATGTGACCAAGAGTAGCTTCTCATGAAGAACACAGCAGAAAGTCGATTGCGCTCTGCCAAAAAGCCTCAGGAAGCAGGGTTTATTGGCACATCCCTACCTTCAAGCAAGCAGCCAGCGGGGGTGCATCTTAGAGTTATTAATCTCCAGGCAAAAATGGCATAGGTCTCTTCTAAGGCAGGCTCTGAGAGCAAAATTATAGAGGATATGACTGGTAAATACAAAAGGGGAAGAGAGGAGAAACACATACCAAAGAACACGCACAGATAGAACAGGAATATTGCTCTGTTACCAACAGCATTTACACATACGGGATACACACATATAGGATTCTGTTTCTCCTCCTAGCATCCAGCCCTGGGTGGTGAAACAGCTGATGCTCTAGGCTACAGTGGTCCATCCTTTTTCCAGCTGGTCAGATACCAGCTGAGGTGCCTATGTAAGCACCACATAGCTCTAGCAACAAGGACTTACAAGTCAAGTTTGTACCTGCAACAGAGGTGCTTGAGGTGGCCTGTAGCTGCTGAAATTCCTACTGCCCTCACATCTACTCCTTGTCTTCTCCTAGGTCACAGCAGAAAAGGATGTAGGCAAAACACAGCTAGCCTGGTCATGGACTACCTCTTAGGGTCCATCATGTCAAGACCCTATATTCTGGAGCTGAAGTAAGATAATGTTTGAGAAAAGGAAAAGAAAATACTCAGCTAAGAGAAAAAAATCTGGCATAAAACACATAGAACAGCTAAAGAAAAAGAAGTGACAACGAACAAGCAGTGCAGTCAAGGAAAGGGTAAAATCTTGGCCCTACTGAAGTCAGTGGGATGTTTTCCAGAAAGCTGTAGACAGCCTGTTTTATCCAGGATTTTTAATTAGCGATTAAATGATTCAATAGCAAGTTGGCTGTTTCAAGAAGGAAAAAATCATAGAATAGCTCCAGCATGCCTCTCCCTGCCCCGCCTACCCCTTGGGAGGTACAGATCATACACAGCTTTTTTTATGGGAGACTTGACAGGTATTTCATTGAACCTTAGCTGAAATCTGTAGTTTCCCAGGCCCTGCCTCCTACCCCAGTTTGAGGACGAAGATAGGAAACACCTGCTAATGACACCAGAGAGATAGCAAACAGCAAAAGTCATGTGTCAGCAGAAAGCACACTGGAAGCCTGTCCTCTCCAGTACAGACACAGTCTATCTGATGGTGGGTAGTATACATGAAGAAATAGGATGCTGCGTTCATTTAATTGACATACATTTGAATTATTCTGGAGTGCCTTACCCACAAATAAATAAGGCATCTCGCCGCCTTAGGGCATAAGTCACTTTGTCAAAAGCCCCACGACCCAAATGAGCTATTCACAATGCTCACTTCTCTTATTCTGCTTGATTTTTCTGCTTTTCTCAGTCTCCTTCTGCTTTTCTCTCTCCAAAGTACATTGGTTTCTATGGAAACAAAACACGTCATCGGAATGGACAGAACTTGGTGACATCCCAAAATGCAGACACAAAATGCAATTCAAATAAACGTTTTGCAATTTCTAACACGAGCTGAGGAATGCAATGGGCGATTATCCCGCACACGTGTGTGTACATGTGTTTGCGTGGGCGGCCACCCATGCGCATATGCATTCCGTCTTTCCACGCGATTTACACACATGCAATGCCACCGGCTTCCTGGGACAGCACGCAGCAGAAGGCTCGGCAGAATACATCCCATCCTATTCTGTTTTAATATAGCTGAAAATTGCTTTGACAGCTGAATAGCTGCTTTGTTTATAACTCGTTCTTAGCTGACTCTGCTGCATTATGTAGCTTTGTAAAGAGATTACTTTGTCAAGAACTGAACATATATGGTCTGAGCATGAACAATTCAGCATGATGAACTGCATTCACTTTTTATGACGTACAGGGCTGCAATCCTGCTGCCTTTAATGTGTCTGCTGTTCTCTGTGGGTTTTGTTTTCTGATCTTAAGTGTTTTTAAAATTTTCTTGTGGTCCTTGGGATTATCTTCTTTACTCTTTCCTGGACAGATGCAGAGAATTTTCACTATGTCAAATCTCAATACGTTGTATCTTGCCCTAAATTTGGTACCAAACCAAATTTTTGGTTGTGTATAACAGGAGACATTCATTATCCAGTTAGCTAATTGTCCACCTGCAAATATCCTATTCCTGCCCTAAACTGCTACAGTTTTGTTAGTATTTGAACAAGTCTTTCAACACAGCAGTGCCCTAGCAAAGGCTTAGAAAATGGACCCCACTATAAGGAATACCATATGGAACATATACAGCTTCTTACCATGTCCTTTCACCTCCAGCCCTAAAAGCAATCCTAAGCAGGCAGATCTCTGTCTACATGACCTCAATACAGCTGCACGTGAGCCAGTCCCTTATCTTTACAAAGCCTTATCAAAAATAGTAAAGCAAAACCAGCCTGCACAGCATTTCTGGCACTGTCAGGGCCTTGCACTGAACAAGCTTTGCAGGCTCTGCTGGCCGTAACCTTTGGTGGTGCTTGAGTTGGCTGCATTGGTGGTCTCATCACCATTGCCGTTCCTACTTCTAGTCATGGTTTGCTTAGAAATTACATTATTTCAGATTCACTTTGTGCCCTGCCCAGAGGCACAACACAGACTCAGGGCATTTTCCCCTGGTTTCTCCTGGCTTTTTCCTCTCTCTCTCCCTCAATTTTTTAAATAGACATCATTAACTCTGATGGGCAGATAATATGGTCCAGTGTAAAGATTACTTAGAACATTTGATTGTCCTAACAGCAAAATTCCTATTGACTTTGTAGTAGGCATTACATTGATCTTTTGTGGGCTGGAGACTGAGAGCTTTACTTTGAGACATCACTAGAGGCTTTTCTTGTGCGGGACACAGAGCTGGGCCTTGAGGCATCTTGCCTTTTGACAGTTTTTGCTTAGTCCATGAACGGGCAGAACTCCAGTTTACGCTACACCCTACATTTTGTACTCAGTGGTATTTTACCACTTCTGAAAATACCAACCTTCTCTAAAAACAGAGGGGAAGTTTGTCAGACAGACAAATCCCTCCTTATCTCTTAGTCATAACCATGATCCACTTCAGATGATTTGAAAAGCTTCATACATATTAACCTTTAAAAAAAAAAAGACAAGAAAAAGACTTCTTTGCAAATCACTGTTTGAAAACAGAAGCTGCAGAACGGTTCCTCGCAACCTTATTTGCTCCCACTCATACTCCTAATGTGCACATAATTCACAAGAGTTGGCACACTATGTGCTAATTTGTTGAATATATATATATTTAAAATTCACCATCTGTGTGGAAGTTCTTTGTACTAGAAAATAGTCTCTCGACTATTGAATTCCTTATCTTCCACCCCTTTGGCAAATGATGGACTGTTGTCTATCACTGACAAAAAAAATTGTCACTGACCATGCAATATTCAGGTAAATGATGAAAAGCTGCACAGGCGGTTTAGAAACAATCATTCTTGTTGTACTGGGAATTTTCAGATTTATCAAGAAGTCATGAGATCTTCAGAGAGTCAGTAAATTTCCACAGACTGTTTCTGTTCTTCACCCCCTCTTGTGGCAAACGGGGCTGAACCACCAAACGTGTCTCAATCAGTCTGCAACCTGCTCTGCCGCAGGAGCCCTCGGAAAATCCCAGGCCAGCAGACACCAGCTGTATTGGGTTATGGTTGGTGCCAATAAAGGCAGCAGTGATATGCATCATCACTGATCGTGCGTGTTGGTGGGAGAGGGCTGAGGTCAACTGGATGAAATACACCAAAATCGTGCAAAAAAAAAACAACACCCAGCATGTGAGAGAGAAAAGGATAGTCATGGTTTGCAGAGGAGATGTAAATAATTTCCAAGATCAGAGGGCCTCAATACAGAGAGAAAACGAGAAGTAAAGAGAAGAAGGAAGATGCGTCAGCCTACAGCGTGATCTTTCTGGAGTAAATAACACAGCTTTGCATATGCTGAGTGTGCGTCGCACTTACCTTCAAGTAGAGGTACGTATTGTTAATATCATAGATGGGGGATTTCCATATTCATGTATCTTCTCATTTCAGTGCTGGTGGTGCCTAGAAATCTGAATTTAAGTCTCCAGAACTATCTAAAATCCCTGCCTCTCACTCTAGTTTTAGTTGTTCCCTGCCGCTATGTGAACGTGACTATCCTTCTATAAGGTAATAGTTAATAACAAGCTAAGTATGTCCCACCTAGAGAAGCATCCATGGGTCACTAAGTGTCAGTCTACAATCATATAAGAAAACATGACAGCTTATTAATGACCACTTTTCCAAAAAAGTACCTAAAATTTTGGGCCCTGACAATGGGTCAGCACACAACTCCTTTTTGACTAACAGCGTATAACTCTGATTAGGTACCACAGTTTGGAGAAACACAAATGTTTTGAGCACACTATCAGTCAAGAAATAAAATTCAGAGGAACATTCTGCAATTTAAGGAGGCAAGTAAGAGTATAGCAGAATCCAGCAAATCCAACCATCAGTGAAATAATGAATATACTCCTTTGGGTGTATAGTCTTTTCTGGTTTCTCTCAGGACTATGCCAGGGAATATGTTATGTGGACTCCAGGCTTGTGCCACTTCTGACTGCCCACAGGCTCACCAAGGCTCAGATGGTTGACTTGCATCAAGCTCATCACAGACAGAAGAATACATTTACCCAGAAAGGAGATCTTGTACGTTCTGGTCTCCAGAAAGATGACTAAAAACACAAGGGCTGATGCTATTAGCAGATGGATACTTTCCTTATTCAGAGTGCTTTCAGCCTTTCATACTTCTTGGAAAAGTGGGCATGGTGGGAGCAGAAACACAGGCCCAGCTCTTGGTGCCTGTACGCTGATAGAGGTAAAGGTGCCGGGCATGAACATATAATTGGGATTAGCAGGTTGGACTACTATAGATCAAAACGTTTAAGACTGCATCTGCAGAGCTGAGTAACTCAAGGAAGTCCAAGGCTACTGCAAATGGAACTTTACGGTCAATAACAAGTTTTTCGTAAGGATTAGTAAGCTTTCTGTGGATCTCAAGCAAACAGTTTCTAAAAGAAACTTTGGAAATCCTAAACCAGAAAGAATCACCCCCAAAAAGCTCCGATATGGTTTCCTTTGATGAGAAGGGATAGGGGTAGGTGCAGGCGCAAGAATTTCCTTATTTTCTCATCTCAGAGACAGGCAGTGTGATTTTGCACAACCGCAACTGCCCAGCTCAGCCATCCACGGGGCGTTTCAGGTTCTCCCTCGGTAGAGCAAGAGTCCACCTGAAAAAGAAGCGATGGCGAAGGAATCCCCGACAGCACTGCCCTAGCCTGAACACTGTGAAGCTCTTCCAGTCCTGCTCTGTAAACAAGAATTGCCTTTAGACCCTTAAAAAACATGCACTGTATCACTCTGGAATGGTGTTAATCTCTCTGTCATGGAGGTCAAAGCAAGCTTTCTATTATAAGCTCTGTGAAACACACCTCCTTCCCAGCCACTCACTTGCATGGAACAAAATCCGGTTGGCTGAAATGGTCCGTGCGTAACAGGATGCCGGAGCAGGCACTCGAGGCAACGTGGGCAAGGCATTTTGGAGCTGTGAGACCTCTGAGCTGGAGGCCGAGCCCTTGGTGAGGCAATATGGCTCAGTGCCACAGTCAAGGAAGCAGAAGAGTCAGTTTTCTCTTTGCTTCCTTACAAAGGACAATGGTCTATTCACGGACAATATCAGCTGAAGAGACCACTGCCTCACCTCCCACTCAAGGTCCAGCAGAGCCTTTCCACAGTGCTTCTCAGCAGCAGCTGCGCTCCTTGCCTACCCCTGCCGTGGTTTCATCTTCCCTAGCACCTTTGCAACAACCCTTTTTTATCCATCTCGATACCACTTACAATAGCTAGAGCCTTGGGTAAGATTTGGCCTTGTAGTTACAAATGACAATGTCCCAACTTTGGAGTCACATTGGCTGGAGCAATGACTGACATGTCCCAAAGCACAAACACTGGTACCCAGGGTACGGTAAGCTAGGGATTAGTTGAGGACCCTCAACTTCTCTTTAACAAGTTTTATGTGTATTTTCCTAGGGGTCCAGAGTGCACATTGGCACTGCTGATAAACTTATCAGTAGCAGAGCGAAACATCCATTTCATTTGTACTGTTTGCACAGAGCCTGTTTCTCCAGCTGGTAAGTAGGGACTGAGTGAACAGGGTGACCCTGTGTTTTCTTCCATCCCCCATGAATGTTGCTTCTAAGCAGGGTGTGCTACACGTGAGAAGATGGGGGACAGATGCTGCTTCAGGGGCCAGCCCTCCCCTCTCCCCCACCCCTATCCTGGAGGTCTTCACCTCCACACTGGAGGTCATCTACCCCTATACATTTCCAGTCCCAACCCAACCCCTAGAGATGAGGGAAGGCTGTGGCACAGTATGTGGATGCCAATTACATCTCCAAACAGGAGGAACACACAGTCTGTGGGATTCGCCTGCTTTCTAGCTCCTTTGTGCTCAGGGGCAGAAGTACAAATAAGCCTTAACGTCTTTTTCCTGCTTATACAAATTGAGATCTGTTTTTCAATAGCAGGCCCTGGCAAATAAGTATTCCCTTTTCTCAGTATTTATTTTTTGGGAGGGAAAACCTTTCACTGGCTCCCATGATACTCCCCTGCAGCACTCAGGAGGTGCAATGGGGTGGCGGGTTGAGCTATGATTCGGGGATGCTCCTACACCCGCTGGAAGCTGGTGTTGCCATGCCAACCTCACATAGCCTGTGCACAGGCAGCCCAGGGCACAGCAGGCTGCTACAGGGTCTGTGCTTTTGCAAATAGATGAGTCCCATGACCCTCAGTGGAGGATTTGGTTGAAGCTTTGACTGTAGGATGGATGACGGTGTCCCCATGAGTTCTCAGCTCACCTGCTCATCTCCCCCTCCTTGTATTGTCTCAGAGGAAATAGGACCATAAACTTTATGAGGGAGTTTTCCTCCTAAATGAATTACATCACACAACCATTGCTAATAGCTCGTGTCGTTTCAGAAGGACCACAGAGACAGAAGTGCGTAGGAATGGCAAGAATCCTCCCAACAAGCCCAGGCACCCCCTGGTAGCAGCCGCACCCACCCTTCACCCGCTCAGCATGTAACATCATGCACTGCCTGACACAGCAACCCAGAGCCCATCTAAAGCCAAACACACAGGCCACAAACAATTACCTTTCCTTTGCTCAGACTCATCAAAAGGGATATTTTAAAAACCGTCCTTTCCAAAAAGCACTAGAGTGAGAAATCCAGCTCTGTGCAAAGCCAACAGAGGAGGAGGGCCCTGCAGACAGCTCATAGGATGAAGACTCAGGTTTGAACTTTACTGTCTTATTGCACTTGGAGAATTCCCTGGGTAATTTCCTGGGTATTTTCTAGGTTACTTCCTTATTGCTCTCCGGGTAAACCAGGTCAAAATGCTTGCCTTGTCTAAACCTTGGTTTGTCAATATATAAAATTAAGGCAATGGGACAAGTTGTCCCCTGCTTTTTCTGCATGAATTCAACCTTATGGAAAGGCCATACAATGCTCCTCTTCGTTAGAGCCAAGAAGGCCTTTGAAATCTCCAAATTCACAACAGCTGAGAAGTGCTGCATGTTGCTATAGGCAGGCTCAAGAGGAGCACATGTGAAATGCTGACAACAACTAGACTGATTAAAAAAAGATGTGCTTGGGGTTGGGTAGCTTTTTGTCCCTAGGAGCAAAAAAATAAAAGTACATCACCTATAATTGTTTTTTCTTGATCAGCCTGCCAGCTGAAGTAGGAATACCTTTACAGATCACAATATATGAAATCTCAAGAAGCACTGTAGAAACGAAGAGATTCCACCACCCACTGTGCTGCATCCCAGAGCCGGCTGTTCCCTCGTGAGATACAGCAGTACATCCTAGCCTCCTTGGCTGTCACGCTACACACACTGTTTTTTCACCTGTGCCAACCTTCTCAATCAAAAGCTGAGCATCTAAAACCACTGTAACGTTTGGGGGTCCTGCAACATCTATAGTGGGATCTGATAAAGGCAAAGCTACTGTGAACAGACAATGCAGATGGACATATAGGTTGTCAAGTGTCTTTGAGTCCGAACTGATACACATGGCTGTCAGGTTTCTCTTAGCAAAAAGGGGTGGTGTACAGCACCATCGATAGGAAATACGAATTTTTTCTGAAGAAGTGAGACAGATTTTTGAATAAGATGTCTGCCAGCAATGTTTTACTGCGTTGTTAACATGCAGGGTAAAATATACCAACTGACAGCACCGAAGACATGAGGCTGTTCTTCAGAGAGCCTCTGTATTTCAGTGTCTGCATTAAATATAGCAATAAACCTGGACCAATTTCAGTATGTTACACTGCATCAGCACTCTCATACTATCTATAGCTTCCCATTCTTTCTCATATAATAATATCCAGCAATCTGGATTTTTTTTTTTTTTTTTTTTTAAACTTGAGTGACTCCTTACTCCTTTATTTTTTCAGAATTTGGGGGTAATTTTGTCATCAAGTGTTAAAAAAAACCCAATGTATCCACAGTCTTTTCAGGGGCAGAGATAACCAAATTAAGAATTGTAACTTAGCAAGACCAATACAGGGAGACAGAGGAGGAAAACTGTTGTCACAGCAGTATTGCCATGACTTGTTTCCTATAGCATCCTTTGGCTGCCTTCCACTCTAAGTGCCCCTTGCCTGGCTCTTCCTTCTCAGTCATCCCACCTATGAGCTATATCTCTTCTGTTTAATGGCCATGCACTGGCTGTTTCCATATTATGGTATCTTCACAAGTCATTGCTATGCTTACATCGTCAGGGTTGGTAGACAGATTCAATAGTGCAAGTCCTTTGAACTGCATTCCTCAAGTCCACTTTTCATTTCATTATCAGAGTGGTACTGAATAAAGGCCAAGTGGAAAATCCCAGCATGAAATGCACTCCTGCAGCTGACAGTCACAAAATGGCTATGTTCAGAAAAGGTTTGGTAAGAGACCTCACCATATACTGGATTATGTGAATTGTTTGCATTTAGTCTAGTTTGAACAATTTCTGTATCTCAGGGTCAAAGTCTCACTTTTCATAGGTAAACATTTTAGAAGACTTCTATTAATGACATATCACTAGCCATAATCAGAACTAGTTCTGCTTAGGCAGTCACCTTGGACAGAAAGATGTTCAACCAGTGACTCAGACATGAACTGGCTCCAGGCCTTAAAATGAAGACCATTTGCTACACTGCGTAACTCTAGAAATTATACAGCCGAGGCTAGGGATTCAAGACAGCAAAGGTACTTGAAGAGGTTAGGAAGGTCCCTCACTGTCTGTTGAGAAAAAAGCAGCTAATTTTTGACAGTTTTAAAGCTTGTTTGCTTGCTACAGTAGAATAAAAGAAAGTGTCATAGTGATGGCTGTAGTCATCTGACGATAAAATGACCTTCAGCCATACCTTTAATGCACACGTGTGTCATGCTGCATTGAACTGAACCTATAGATACATGCACCCTGGAGCACTCCTGCACATACAGTCCCCAGAGGGGTTTTGCAAACTGCTCATATGAACTGTTGCATTAAATTACATTTAGCTTGAGCAATCAGTAGCTCATCAGTTGACCTCTTGCTCTGATTCCTAATAACTAGAAGCATCTGAAAAGAAAGCCCTTAGAGAAGGCACAGGGAAAGGAAGAACTGCACTAATTAAGCTATGCAAAGTGCCTTGGAGAAGAGTACTCCACCTCAAGGATACCCTGGCATTTCTGACCCATTACAAGAAGCGGCAGAAAAATTTCAGGAATTTAATGTGGAGTGTTTAATTGAGACAGAGGAAAAGAAATCAGTAGAATTTAGAATCTATTTATTCCTTACAACTAAACCATATCAGCTTGAAAGAGGTAGTAAATATTCTTAGCCACTAATGTGTCTTTATTTTGATTGTACAGGAGGGTAATCATCCGCATAAATGTGATAGAAAATCATGTTGGCCTGGTGCATATATGATGAATTCTTTGCTCACAGTGCAAATGTAAATGCAATAGTCCTCTTGCCATATCCTGCTTAGCACTTAAATACCATTTTTCTAATTTATTTCCATAATTTGAACCTAAGGACACAGAGGAATGTTTTGAATTTTACACATGACACATACTTCTTTCTGATAGTGAGCCTGTAAAAATGCAGCCCATTTAATAATGCACTAAGCATCTTTCATATCCAAAACCCCTAACTTTTACAGTATCCTCATAGGAAACATATATTGGTTTATCCATTTTAAAAACATGGTTAAACTGAGGATTGAAAAAAAAGAAAGTGACTTACCAAGGTCAAAATGCATGTTAGGTACAGAGCTGGGGAGAGAAATCCTGGATTCAGATTGCTAGTTGTGTGCTCTACCAGTTTGATGGTATTCCTTTCTTTACCTACATTTAGGAACAGGTTATCTTGATGTCCCATTCAAATAAAAGATGTTGAATGGGAGACAACTCTTCTTCCTAGGATGGTTTGGAGCCCCTCACAAGAATTTCTAGTTGTTCTTCAAATGAAGATGTGTAAAGTATTACCTAACTGGGGTAATAATTTCACTAGTGGACAACATACTAGCCTCCTGTATTGTAAAATACCTCTCCTTTTTAATTTACCTGGCACCTATGTCTTCATCCAGATCCACCACATCACTGAAAAGTGTCAGAGTACCCCTTTTTACAGCTACAAAGATGAGCTCAGAGCACAGCCCTGAATATTTGGGAATTCGGAGTTTAGTTCATACTCATCACAGGTGTCAAACTAGGATAGCCTTTCTGTACTTCTCCATGTTGCTGAAGATTAAATGAATTGATTGTGATTGATACAGGATGGTTACAACTAATAAAAGTCCTTTTCATCCAGGTGTTTTTTATTCAGTGCCTGGAAGAAGACATGAATACTTGGATCAAGTCTCTCTAGACAAATTTCTCAGTTTTTCTGTTAGTGGGAACACAAAAGGACTGGATAATGCAACCCACTAACACTATGGTTTGTGCCTCCAGCTATATTTAATCCACATACCAAGGCAACAGCTTGCTACTACTACTAGCTGAAAGAATTACAGTGGAAGTGACTGATGAACCTGAGAAGAATCAGAATAAAGACAGCCTACAGTTACAGCATTTTCTCCCTCTGACTTCCTAACCAGAGTAGTATCCTGCAGAGAGAGAAATCTAGATCCCATTGAATAGGAGAAAGTTGACCAGGAAAGGCAGCAGCATTCCTTTGATGGCAGAGCCAAGGAAGAAAGCTATCTAACTCTTCCATTATAAAGTTTCCACTGGACCAAAACCAAAACAAGCATTCAGTTTGGTTACGCTTGAGACTGGCTTTTTAAATACTTATCTGGGCCTCCTATTCTTTCTCCAGTTCTGGATGCTGCATGCTGTGTCCTCGTGCCTTCACTCCTTTCCTGCGGCCATGCAGCCTGGCTTGGGGAAATCTCTGTGCTGTGACTCGTGCTGCTCTGCATTTCCTAATGGTCTCATGTGCTAATCTAAGCTGCTTTATAGGGTAATAAGCTATTTACAGGTTTAATACGATAAGGAACAAGAAAGAATATATTTCTGCTCTTTTATTTACATAAAGAGCAATGTAACTGGCTCTCCCTGTCTCAGTCTTGTGCTATTAACAAAGTCTATGAGAGGAATATACAGATTTATACCACAGGTGGAACCTGTCAACATAACTAGTCTCTAGCTAGAATACTTTCCATGCCATGTATCTCCATATAGCCCATCTTTCTAGGACATGACCCAGAAATGTGTCATTGGGACACATGTAGTCACTGGACTGATGAAAGGAATTCAAGGGAAACAGAAGCAACAATGCTGCTTCTTCCAACCTCTGCTCAGCTTGTTGCTACTGCTCTCTGAAAAAGTTAGCGAGACGTGAAAAAGATGTCGTCGTCCCAACTTGGCCCTGATTTTACCTTTCATGTAGTAGGCTTTTATGTAAGACTATATTTTTCCAGAGATTATTAAGAAAAAGGAACTAAAAATCCACAGCTGTCAGCTTTTAAAAGCAAATAATCACTCCCACGCAATGGCTGAAAGGCAAACTTGAACCTAAAGACTTGCAACTGACATCACTGATATTCTTCATTGTCCAATCAAAATGTTAAAAATAAAAATAAACAGAGCCCACAAAAAGAAAAATACACAGGATTTTAACATTCTTTCACAATTCATAACCAAAGCTGCGGTCAGCAACATGGAGCGAGAAAGACGTTTGGTTGTAAGTCATGACTTTAATCAGAGTGTCTCACTGGCATCTTGTGGAAACCTTCCAAATTAAATGGATGTCCAAATTAGAGACATTCAGACTACAGATGAAACATCACAAATAAGCTCTTTTGTCTAGAATAAATAGAACCAAAACAGTCAAATGGTCAGGAAGATAACTGATACAACATTGTTCCCTTGGGCATTTTTGTTAGTGATTAACCCAGCGTGTTTTAAATGCCTGAAACAATGAAACTAGTGGGCAAGCTCTTCTGGACCTCTGGGCATGAGCTGTCCTCCTAATCTCTGCTCACCAGGTCTCCCCACAACCACATCCTTCTACTGCCTCTCTTCTTCCTTCCAGCCTCCAGCTGGTGACCCCATCTATTTAATCAGCACAGCCATCAGGATATCCACCTACCAAATCAGAGCGACCCTTGAGCTTGCTGCCGTGACCTGTGCTGTGCGTATTCTCACCTTTTTTATTACTTTTACTCATTGCACCAAACCTAAACTTAGACTGTCAGCACTTGGGCCAAAGCTCCCATCATGCATGGCATGAAGCACCCCCCACCCCCGCGAAGCACAGTCTCTGCACACTTTACGTAAGTGTAAGCATCTTAACTGCCGAAAGGGATGAAGGAAAGAAAGGACCACAGTCCTCAGGCCTGATTAGGTTTGAAACCAAGGATAAAACTTCCACTGTCATCAACAGTGCTGGATCAGGCAGGAAGACTCTGATCCTGAAGGTACTGCTAAGTGCCTCTTGAAGGGTCTGCATCTTCTCTATGGTGGGGGATTTAATCTTGCAGACAAAAGTCCTAAAGCCAACAAACCATTTTAAGGAGAACCGTGAAACTCCTCCAGCAACACTTGTTAGAAAGTTACCTGTCATGAAAGACACACAGCATTAAAAACTCTTGAGATGTAGGGGTCACCAGAGGGCATTTTATCTTTTTCTCTGTATTTTTTCCAGAAAGAATAAAGGAGACTGAAGATAAAAAGTGAGATTATGTCACAGCAGAGGAATGTCTCTACTTACAGGAAGATAAGCCTTTTCCACTGAAGTCAAGTAATCTTCAAAAGATGACTATGAGCTGCACTGCCATGCACTCTGTAGAGTTTTGTATAGTCTCTCCACTTCCTTGTCAATATTACCTTTGTATTTTCTGTAAAAAACTACAGTATATTTTACATTATATAGCTCAGCTGATCTTAAGATCCCCTCCAAGTCCAGTCACTAATTAGAGTAAGGAAGAACATAAATTTAAGTGACATGACTTTTGATTATGTCAGACTGACAACGGATACTTTAACAAAGACAACCATCAAATCACGTCTTGGCCATAGTATTTGATTATCTGGGCCATGGATCGATCCACTCTGTCCTGGCTGTGATGCAGCCAAAGCTGTAGGGAGAAGACAGAAACTCACACCTGCCGAGAGTTTCCTGGTGCCTAAGGTTACCCCTGTGCTCTAAGGAGATGCACTTACCACATTTTAAAAGATGAACACACTGAATAGTCACTGTCTCAGTGCCACATGTTTTCTATTAGCTGTGGGTAATCTCCCCCCTCCCTCTCCTTGCCCTTCTTCATTATCTGGATAACTGGCTGCAGACCTTCTCTGAAGGAATCATTTTGGTAGTCATCACAAGGATGTATTATGAAAGAAGGAGCTCAATCGTACCAGTATCTTAATTAAAAGAACAGAAAGGCCACATAACACAAAAAGTTTCTGCCTTCTAGACCCCTGTATTTCAGATTGCATTCTGCATTCAGCAGTCAACACTGACACTTCTACACAGGCCAGGCTCCCTCCTTCATGGAGTTCATCAGCCCAAGGTTTGTCCGGAGGAAATCTGCAGTTCAAACATGGATTTTGGTGAAGTTTGATGATGCAGAAATACACCAAAGCAGCAGCCTGCAGAAAAGCAGGGTATGGGCAGCAGTGACCTTCAGTTCTCTATGCAAACATCTTGTTGCAAAGATGCTCTATTTGTATTTACGTTGACAAGCAACAGAGGGGCTCCAGCATGCTAAGGCACTTTTTGCGCTCTATAACAGCAGGAACTCCTTGCTCAGTGAGGTGGAGCTGGGAGCCTCAGGCTAAAAAAAAAACTGGCTGGTCACTATCCAGACCGCAAGGATTTCAAAACATATGGTACCCATGGTCTTGATCTACCCACTTGCAACACATTGCTTTCTCCCTGTGCCATCTACTCCTTTCCAAAAATCCCACAATTGCTTTTATTGCAGCTTAGCTCAGCTCCCTTCTCAGAAGGAAAAACACATGGCACTTTTGGACAATATCTGATATAATGATTCTGTTCGGCTTCCAAACTCCCTTTTAACCTTAGCCCAGGGAGTCAGCAAAGAGATAAATCACATTGAGCTGCACAAACACCTTCTCCACACTCCATTCATATGTATCCAGAGAGAAAGAGAGCACACACACCTCAGGATGAAGGATCTGAATCAGAGATACCTAGGAAGAATCAGATGAGGCACCAGGAACATCTCAGATCTGAGGAACTAACCTGTTTCATTGGAGATGAACAAGTACCTCAGCCCATACAGGCAAGATTAACAATGACAAAAGCATATTTTTGCATTGTTTATCCAACAACATAAACATGTATCACGTTATTTCAGGATATCTCTTCTTAACTATACTATCTTCCATGGGAGATAGAAGCAGCAAGGCATGTAGTCATTTGGGAATAACAGGAGGTGAAGAGTTGGTAGAAAATGCACATCTAAGAGTTATTAGCTAACAGTAGACCCTGCCTTTCCTAGATTCTACTTTTCTGATTAAGTTGTTCCCTCTATTACACTGTTATTTACCTGAGATGTGCTTATTTACTCAACTATTAACAGTCAGGTACACAAGGGGTTGTACTTTTCTTTCTACTGGATACAGTCGCTGTGAGTTTCCAAAGAAAAGTCCCCCCTGTATCAGCTACCACACATTCAGTTTGGGACTGTGACTTCTCCGAAATATCTAGTGATATAAATTCTTGGAACAAAGGGGGAAGGAGCCTTACGCCATACATATGAGAGCATGGCTACACAGAGATAATACATGTCAGCTTCAGGAGACTTGTAACAGCAAGTTTTTTTCATTGCTTTCATCATCTAAATGCCTATATATGGGATGTTACTGGAAATCATGTGACTTCCTGAAGTTCTGTTTGTAAACATGCATAAGAATTTCACTTTCCAATTGCTGGAAACTAAAAGTGAGGTACTTCTCAGTAAAATTTTGCTCTACAAAAAAATTATGTTTATGAAAACAATTTTCTTAGCTTATGCTAATCTTCTAAAACTGCAATATTCAGCCATAACCTTCCTTTACAAAGCTTGGATACACTGGCACAAAGGTATGAAATTTCATAAGATTCATTATTTATGATGACATTATCATCAGCAACAAAAAATACCTAAATGAAATTACAATAATTAAGTGCACTCAGCTGCATTTTCTCTGAGAATTTCCGCATGCTCTAAGTGTGGGAGAACTGACTCATTCTTTTTGAGGAGAATGCAGTATAAATCCTGCTAATTATCTGTGCTGAGAGTGGTATCTACAACTCCTTTATTATGAGAGCTACAGGGCTCTGGTACTTTTTCAGTAAAGTACCATTAATATTGCAGCCAGCTATGCTACAGACATTCTGCAAAATCTTGAGAAATCATGTTCCAGATTGGGTGGAAATACTTTAAATATACTTTTGTTCAACATATTTTAGTATTTCTTCTTTGAATGTACTTCCCTGTCAAATGAAATAATCTCAGCAACTACAGCAGGGCAAACAAGAAAGCCTCAGCTGCGACTGGAATTCAGAAACAGATATTATGCAGCACCAAGAAACATCATGCATTGTTAACGGATTCTTTGAAGGAGTGCAGGACTGGAAGTGACTCTGCTATTTATTAATCCCCAATTATTAAAGGCCACGTTCCAGGATAACTCTCAGAACTAGATAACAGGTTGTTAATTAGTAGTCGCTATTATTTAAAATTAGAAACAAGGGAATAACAATGCAACAGAAATAATTTCACAAATGGTCTCTGTGTTGAGAATACTGCCCGTGCCTGGATCTGCCATCAGCCTGCCCAGTTCCACCACTGGACCAGCCGCAATAGAAAAATCTACATGTAGCAATATGTGTTTGTATAATCTAAGAAAAGATGGCAATATACGGGGAAGAGGAAAGCAACCAATAAGATGATGCAAATTACATGAAGCTTGAAGGAACTTGTCAAGGCCTTATCCTGCTATAGAGCAGTTGCTGTAGTTAGCTGAGCTGCTCCACCTTTCCGATGAACTGAATCCCGCTTAATTTCAGTGCCATTCGTATCCAGACTTATGCGCATGTCTGTCTGTCTGTAAGAGATACATTAGGAAACTAATGGAAAGCACTCGATAGCATCAGTCAGATAAGATGGCTGATGTTCCTTCGACAGCCCAAAATTTAAAAATACAAAATAATATTTTGGGCTGAGATGACTCAGTAATCAGCATCAACTTGCCAACTTGGAAAGCCCTAGGATGTTTACTTCAAATAGTATCTTCATAACAAATTTGCATGTCACATTTCACATACACAAATCCAGACATAATGAGATTAAAGGTCACAGCTCCTTAGGAGAAGCCCTGTTAATACTGAAATACAGAAAAAGTCTGCTGTCTACAAACTGAAAACTTATCATCCGAAGGTGGTTCATTAAGTGAATTAATCTGTTTCTACAGCTGTGCTCTGTAATAGCCTGTAGCAAGAAAAGCCCCCTTTTTTTTCCCATGGTTTTTTATCTGGTGTTTTTATCATGCCTGGCTTTCAACTGGGAGCATTATATTTTGGGTAAAGGACTTATTCTGAAAACTTACAGTTTTCATAGGCTGAAAACAGTTGTTTGGGTTGTTTTTTTTTTTTTGGCTCAGGAAAAGTTCCCTTTGGTATCTTGGAGCTCCATTAGGAGGACAGGAATGAGCCCTTACATTATGTATTGACAATTGACATGTGAACCTGATAACAGTTTATTTTAATGGTGCCATCACAGAGATGAGCCCAATAATCAGCAGTAACAGGAAGAATTAAGAATAGGAATAGTTAGACTGCATGTGAGAATCAAAAATTCCTGCCAGTCCTCTAGAAAAATTTCCCTGCAAAGAGGATGCCGTATACCTTGAGATGTTTACAGATAGTATCAAGGAAAAAAACCAAACAAATCTAACAGAAGTACATTGGAGATTAAGTGTACCTGAAGAGATGGACTAGGTCAGCTATAGGGCTAGTTTATTACTCTACTAAAGCCACCGATCACTTAAGTCATGACACAAGCTGGCCATGAATATCCTGTAACATGCCCCTAGACCCTTTCTTTACCTTACATGGTCACGAGTTGCACGTGAAAACTATGACAATTTCAAGCACCATGATGAGACCTGTACTTTTTTTCCCATGGGTTATTTTGCAGATTGGAAAAAAGTATTTGGGGAAACGTTTGGGAAGCTAAAGTCACACGCTTTGGTGTAAAAAATCAGCCTGCCTGAAATTATGTATTCTGAACTCAGGATTAAAGAGAAGTTATCAGTTTCTTAAAAAAAACCAACAAAAACAAAAATCACCACAGTATGCTTTGGAAGTCAAAACAAACTTCCACATGATTGGAGCAGAAACCTCATACTTGATTTCTGTGCATTTGATATGAAATATAGAAATCTCTGATTTAGAGTTCAGCACATTTCAATGGATTCCAAATAGCTTTCAGGGCAGCTCCAAAACTAAAGATAATTATGACAATAAAACCTCAAATTTCTCAACCAAACCAAAGGCTTAGTTTAAACCCTGAAAAGAAACTTGGAGACTGGTCCATGCTGGATCACCAAAACTGGAGATATGGGATGGTTCTGCACCAATCTGGTCATGTCTGAAGCACGTCTGTGAACAATCTCTACGGCTTGCACTTCAAAGATATGCACACAAAAGTCTTAGTTAAGTCTTACCTACAAGTTCAGTCTGGACCATCCTGCAAAATTAGGTGCCTTCAAGAGCAAAGCTCCCAGGGCCCTTGACACAGAGGCTTGAAGACTAGGAATCACTTGCTTGACCAATTAGCTGCTATTTGAAGCTATACAGACTTAGCATAAACTCCTTCAGTCTTAAAAAGATTCACAAAGTCTTTATCTTGCTAGAAACAAGCAGCAGCAGAGGGTTTCCTTGCTCAGAAGTCCCTAGGTCTCCCTCACCAGTGAGTTTAAGGATCGAGAAACCCTACCTCTCCTTGCTCTCAGGGTCTCACTCACAACAGCATCTCCTGGCTTCCTCTCTCTCTAGCATCTATGGCTCTAGGTCAGTATTTTAGTCTGTGTAATAGTAATTGGGCCAAGCAGGCAACTTGGTTCTGCCTTGCCCTGTGGCCAGTGCTGGCTCACAGCACCTTGCTCAGCACTGGAGCAGGACTAGTCCCTCCATCTTTGAGCCTGAAAGACAGCATCCAGGAAACCCAATGGCTGCAGCTGGCTGCAAAAACCTCTCTGTCCATGAATACCTCTCAACATAACACTATTAAATAAATACCACACAATGGTATTGACTTTACCTCTGCGTTCCACCTAGCACGTAGCCACAGCTAGGTATTGCACCACACAGACCTAACGTTTACTTTTCAACGATGGCCTGTGTTGGCTTATCAACCTCCAAGCCCATTTCTCACCCCTGACTTGAACCTGTGCTATTGCTATACTCCCTCCTAATTGCCCAAAATCTATTGCTTCTCTCCTCCATGCCCTGGGATCATTCAAGATATCCATATCACAGTGCCAACGCTCTCTTGTAGTGACCCTAGTTTGGTATTATAAAAGCTCACCCGACTTACCAGCAGTCTGTTTATTTTCTGTGATTTCCAGAGAAGAGTTCATTCCACAAACCTCAGAGGCTTGGCTACAAGGAGACTTGTACTGCAGAGACCCTGCCACAGGAGGCGTGACAGCAATCCGATGGTCACAAGGTGGTTCTGCAGGGTTTTCTGAGAAACAGGGCTCCTATCAGCAACTGAGGCACTGCAAGTCCCTGGTCTGGGCTGAACGTTTATACCACTAACAACTGCTTGTTACTGCTGACATGAAAAATCTCCAATATTCAACATTTAGAGACCTTTACCAAACATTCCTAAAACTTAAAGTGTTTTTCTTAATAATGACAAGATACAAAATCAGTAGTGTGAGCTACACTAATTTTCTTGTCTGCTTGTATTTTCCACTTTTTTTCATAATATGAGTATAATATAGTAAACCACCAAAGTTTCAAATAACAGTGGTTTACTCTTAACGCATGTAAATTCAGGGCATAGCTTTTGAAACACAAAGACAATAAAGACCACATTTGGAGATCCACTTAAAGACAACTACCTTATTTCTGCATATACATTAACCGTACAGACCTTACTCTGGTCAAACACTAATTCCAACAAAACCTAGGTTAGCTTCCACACCAAGGTATGCAGCTCAGCGCCAGGGCTTCTCACAGAGAAGGAACACAAGCACGTCCCTCAAACCTTTTTGGAATTTTACCTTCCAAGTTCGAGTCTAACTTCACTGCGCTTCAAAAAGTCTCCATCTCTTCCCATCAACACTGTTGAATGTTATTTTTGCTTGGCAGATCCTGTTTCCCACAGACCTGCCTCTCCTCCCCTTCTCCTTGTCCCACATCCTTCCCTCCAGAGCTTTCCTTGCTCCCATCTCCCTAATCATCTTGGTCTCATTTCCAGAGATCTACTTTTAAAAATACAGCAGCATGCTATAAACAGGCTAGTCTCGTCAGCTTTAAAACTTGCTTGAGTTACTGTTTCCGAGGCAGGAGAGGGGAAAAAGTGTATTCCAAAGGGACCTCCTTGGCATGACCATTCATCTGTCTACATCAGCAGTTCCCAAGCTTGTCAGCTCACAACATCATTTCCGGGCTCATGACCTCTCTTCCATCAGTGCTCCTTGGGGCTGCGACCCTAACTTTGGAAACTTCTCACCCAGATCAGTCAAAAGCGATGCCTCGAGAATAATTTTCCAGTCGCTGCCATGTTTGTTTATGCTCCTGAGTGGCATGATTACCCTGAAGTTCAGGTTCAAACTTGTCTCTTTGCTTGTTTGTAAGTCTGGAAAGAATTTCTGGGTGTCACTCAACTGGCAGATAACGAACTCTAACTTTTGACTGTTCTGGTTAGAGACAATTATATCCCAACTGACCTGGAATGGCATTAAGCACTTTGCTGCAAAGTTCAGCTGTGCCTGGATGAAGCAGGGATTTTGCTTCTCTGCAGAGTCTGGAAACACCATTGTTTTCTCTACTTGCACGTCACGATCATTCGAATATAAGTTACTGTACCCAAACCACTCCTTATACAGTAACATGGTTTCATCTACCACACTGTGCATCCTCGCTGCCTCACACACGCATGCAGTTAGATGAACTCTTGTTGCCACTTTTCTGCACATCAGTTTGTCTTTCTCTTTATGGTCATTGAGAATGTGTGGTTAGTGGAAATTTTAATATTCAGATTTCTAACTATGACATCTTTGCTCACTGGTAAAAGGAGGGGTGGGGGGGGAAACAATGGCAAAGTTGTTTGAACAGATCTTGAAAACTCTACTAAGAACGCTAAACTTCCAGAACATTTGCAGTTTGGATGTGCTATAGCTAGTCCTGCTTGGAATTTCCCTGGAATTAAAATAATTGAGAATTTTTCAACTGTTTCTTCCATTTTCACATCAAATCCCTACTCAGCCTACATGTCTCTGTAGAGGTGGTTCTGCTCCTGCATTAAAGACCAGTTCCTTTAGTTTTGCTGCTCACAGAATCTCTCTCACCTGGTACTCTCTTACTCTAAGCCTAAAGCAGTTGTTTGACTTTGTATTGGAACTCAGTGTATTTCAATGTTACTGTTTTTTCAATTTAAACAGCCAAAAGATATCTGCCTAGACACACCAGGCTGGAATTTGGGGAATGTGAAGTGGAAGCTCAGCAGCAGTGGCAGCACCTGGGAGCAGCCACCCTTCATACCTGCATTGGGAAAACACAGAATATAGATCTTGAGTCCAAAGGGAACCAGTTAATACAAGCCTATGAAAGGACCCACCACGATCCATGCAGCTGAGGGGGATTAAGTTACTGAAGACCAGTAGAGGAGACAGACATTTGGGGTCTGTGGCTTTGCACCACTCAGGCACATGTGAGTACATGAGGCAGTTGGGTAGAACCCCTTTTTGCAATTACTCAGTATCCATATGAGGTTTAAACATCTGACTTTGGTTGCTGCCAATAAAAGAGATTAGGCTGAAAACGTTTCAGCATGAAAGGCAACCACTGAAGCCAACATCAGGGCTTCTTCTTTCCCTCAAATACAAGGGTAAGGCCCCACAGCCTTGCAGTGCAGGTCAGCAAACAGGGAAAACAAAGTCATGCTTTGTTAGAAAGAAACTTGGCGAGCACCAGAGCACATCATCAGCAAGGAGAAGTTCCCATTTGAGCCTGTAATGATTTGCATGAGACCATCACTTGTTTGCTACTGCACAGTACTTTCAGAAGGGTTGCTGATCCCTACTGAATTGCAAATGGTTTTCTCTTTCTTCCTGTCTTTTGTTGACACACTGTGCTTATAAGAGTGCACCAAGGTCAGGTTTCCCTTCCACCTTCTCTTGCGCCATTATGAAATGGAAAACTGGTGGTGATGACAAAGTGGTCAGGCTCGAGAAGCTGTTGTGGTTACTGCTACAGAGTTGAGCATACTCTGAAAAATCTCTGCCTGGAGAACTCTCCAGTTTCAGCCGGGGGGTTCAGGTGGACAGGAGATTTCAGGTTGGTGGGGAGTTGTCCGGTTGTAGTTGCATTTTGCCTTTTTTCTTCTTTTAAAATAGATATATTTTGATTTGCTTCAGCTAGGATGGAATTAAAAATTTTGCTAGAGAGGATGGAGCATTGGACAGATCCCAAATCTGCAGATATTAATCCAACTTCATGGTTAGAAAACATGCCTCTTTGTGAATAATGTTCTACATAAAGAAAAAGCTGTACTGTTAAATGGAAAAGAGATACCAAAATAAAAATCTTGTTCATCCTAGTAATGCATATTAAAGAAGGATTGGTAGTCCCCAATTCTGCATAGAATAAGTGGAATTTCATAAAAAAGCAGGCGGACAACTGAAAAGATTTTGACCAGTATAGGAGATAAACCCTCCTTTTGAAGAAAAGGCCCACTATCAAAGGTTCATGGCTGAAAAACTAATTGCAGCGTAGCCATTGTAGCTATGTGGCATCTGCATAATCAGGTTAGACTCCCATTTGATTTATCAAATGCACAGGCTCTTGTTTCAGTGGTGTATGGAAGCATGCTTTGAAGTGCATATTTCATATCTGGATGAAGTTCTCGTATACATGTGCAACATTTGTAAAATGTCCAAGAAAATACAAAGCGGCCTTTTAAGAAAGAGACTCCCCCAGCTTGGATCAGACGTTCTTCTCTTGAAGATTACACCACCATTCAGCTAATATCTGGGC
>NW_009609626.1:28291-37137 GCF_000690535.1 Cariama cristata
AGAAACCAAACTGAATGCAGAAGTGTTAGAAGGTGGTAGATTCAATCTCACCAAAGATACACTCAGGATTTTTTTCTAGTAGCATGGTCATATGCTTTATTGATCCACTAGAATTTGACACTAGCAAATATTTCTTAGAAAAGGTGAGTGTCAAAGGATAAGGGAGTGGAGTTCAGCTAGATCTCCATCACAGCTTTAAAAGACACATATAATCAGAGCGGCTCATGTCATTAAATGTCCACAGGTCTCTCCTTCCACTGCCAGCGCACTCTCCTTCCACTGCCAGTGCAGACATCTTCAATGTATGTGTTTCAGGGTACCAGCCAGCCTACCCTAAACAAGAATAATTTGGGGAAGAGGTGGTCCGGGGAAGGTTGGGAAGGTATGTAAAAGATGAAAATGCTTTTGAAAAAAAGAGAAATCTTGCATGGAATCACATAGCAGCTGCAAAGCAAGGGATGAAGAGAAAGTCTAAAGTGAACTCTGCTGGCCACTCTGTCAGCCCTCTCAGAGGAATCAGAGCTGAGCTGGCATATCTTGGTAAGGCTCCCACTGCCAAGGACTGTACACAAAATGATGCTAAGGGATCCATTCTGCTCAATTTATTACAGGAAAGATAATCACATTTGCTCATTTTACTCAAATATCAGTTCTGAATCTGTATCCATTAACCGTATAAACTATACAGAGGAGAAAAAAACAGCTGGTGAAAGAACCTTGCAAAGCGGCAAGGCAATTCACTAAAAATCTGTAGTTCTAAGAATGACTGCCAGAAAGTTCACGGAGCCTCTCGTGTGATCCTGTACCTATCAAAGGGAAAGGATCTAGACAAAATAAGATCTTATTTGTGAAACTGAAAAATCCACGTAGTCCTTGAAAGGAGAAGATGAACTCTTTGAAATAACAAGGATGCAAAAGGAGTAATTCACCACAGTTTGTAACTCCTTGCCCTTCATTGGCATATTATTCCCTAAATCAGCCCAGCAGAAAACAGACACATGGAAAATGAGTGCAACTAGGCATCAACACGAGAGCAGTGAGTCTTACTCCACCAGTTCTCAAAGTAAGAATCTTAACTATATTACATGATAACAGATTGCATCTGAAACACCAAATCTTCAATCCCAAAGACAGAAACATTTTATCCACATCTGGGAAATGACAATCATCCTACAAACTCAGAGACTGATGAAATTAAGATAACTTTTGCTGAACGTGCTGAAAGGCATGAATGCCAAAACAAGACTAGGGAACCAGTCATGCTGGGCAGCCAGGGATTAAAAACAAAAAAACCCCACAGAGACCACAGGGCATAGGTATTTGAACCTGTATCTGAACACGTTTACATTCAGCATAACATTATCTATGTGTCACACACAAAAGCAGAACCTATTTCTGTGTGCTACCCTTGATGAACGCTGCAATATTGCCTTATGACATGATACTCACTCATGAGATAGGCACTTCTCTAAATTAAATGCTTTCTAACGCCAGATAGTCTTTCGGACTTGCTTTTTTAGTGTATGCTTTTTTTAAATAGCTTGCTATCCAGTGACTTGGAGTCACATGCTTGTGCCATTGATCATTCAAAGAGTATTTCACAAATTCTTTGGGAAAATACTCAGACTTGCCTAGATAAATAACAAGAACTATGCCTGTCACAGAAACTCCCTTCTCTGCCTGGAACAAACTGAAGACAGGGGGAGATGTTTCCACAGTCAGCACCAGAGCTAAGGAGTGAAAGGTTCTCACCTGTAAGTTTGAACTCCAGGGCTGTTGCTAACAAGCAGAACAACTGGAATAAACAGTTGGTGGATTGACACAAGTAAAGACCATTTACCACGTAAGGGTGCAGAATCGGACAGGAAGGCTGGAATTATATCTGGCTAGCTCCTGTTGTTTCAAGAAATGTATCTTGCCAAAGAAGCAACAGAGACTGGTCAGGAGATGCAGATTGACCATGCAGGCTGGGACAGGCACAGCCAGAGCTAAACCCAAGGGGGTGGCAGAGACTGCTGGGTGGGCTCAGTCACCTCTCGGGTAGGGCAGCGAGGACCTCCCTTGTCCCTGGCTACTGCTTGGCTGTGCCCAGTGGGTGTGAAAGGAGCTCACAGGAATGGGATTCGAGTGACCTGCACTGGCAAGCTTTTAGATCTTGTGCTTTATTAATTTCCAGATTTATGTGTCACTGGTCTGGGAAGCATCAATGTATCTGTAGAAAGGCAGTTCCCTGTTCCCAGCTATCCTAGTTGCATCTGCATAGCAAGGACAGAAAGGGTGGCCCAGCAGTTTTAGAGGGACAGTCATTTTTGGATCCTTGAAGGCACCAGGTATTCACCAGTATGAACAAAAGCTGCTCCACTGAATCCTGCAATCCACTGCATAGCAAGTTGCCACAGAACTATACCCCAAAATGCTTCGGCAGGGCTGACCACACAGCCGACTGCCATGTACAACTGAGGCCCGGCAGCCTTTCATCTCCTCCACCTCAGGCATCCCTGCGTAGGTAGCCTGACTCATTCTCTTAGGTGATGGACTTGAAAGAGAATTTAGACACGAAGAATTAGGCCTTAAAACTGCGCTGAAGTTAAAGGGCACAAGCAAATGGTGCAAACAGTCCCCCTTCTCCTTGCTGCCCAAATGTGAGAAAGGATGCAATGGAGGGCAGTGAGTCCTAATGCACGATCAGAGGCTGCTGTAAAATTCCTTGCAGAAACAAGAGATCTATTATACTTATCACAAATTTGCTAAGTAAGGTTAATACCTTGGCATTGACCCTGCCTTGTATGCCCTTAATAATACTACCATGCTTTGTCCCATTAAGATTTTACAGCAGAAGAGATAACATGAGGTCGATAACCCATTATAAAACAGGTACTTTTCTTCTTTTCCCCCTCCCCATGGCCCCCACCCCATTGTAGCAGGGAAGATAACACTTCAGCCAGAGAACTTGTTTCCAACGTCAGCCTGTAAACCAGCTTATGCCTCAAGAAAAAGAGACTGATCAGCCATTGTGGTCTTTATCCTGGCAGTTGAATAGCGTGCGTGAATATCAACATTATCATAAATCATTCAATTGCTGAAAGTCATCTCACCATCAGAAGGAGCTGAATAGCAACCACTTCTTAATCCTTATGTACATCCATTTACAGCAGCTGAGCTGTGGGAGTATATAGACCTATTTTTCAGCTAGCACGATAATCAAGCCATTCCTCATTTAAAAGTGAATTCATTTGCCTCGGTATTAGTCCCAAACAACAGTTCCAGAAATTGATATGTCGTCTCCAACTAAAACTAAGATTAAGCCGAGGCCGCCAAACTCTTATTCCTCAAAACACATTTAAAGTCCCCAGCCAGATTCTGATCTTGGTGTGAATCTGAACGTACTGAATTAAATTTAAAAGCCACCACTTTACACTGGTGTTTCTCGGTCGCTCCAGTGTAGCCATAAAGATCAGAATCTGTCCTCAGTATCACTGCACACTGCTGCTGTGCAGAACTAGCTCCAGGCTATTTGTAGCTCACACACTATATATACACACACACGCTGCAGCATCCAAAAACATATTTTTACGTTTTGGGAGGACAATGCTTTCAGAAGTGTAATAAAAGGCAAAGTTTTGTTCAAAAAAAATTAAAGTCTGCCCAAACCCTTAACCTGGAAGAGTGGCTCCACACTGCCAATCAGATAATAAGCTTAATTCTTACATCACACTTTATTTGTAGCTCACTGTGTAGTTAATGGTTGCAGCTTATCTAACAGGAGAAATGTGAAACCAGAGTTTTAGAACAATAGAAACAAGGCTGTCACCAGCAGGCTGCCAATGAATCATGTCCCTGTAGTCAAGCTCTCCCAGAAGGTCATTTGTAACAGAAATACATCTCTGCCTGGAGCCAGCCAAATACTGAGTGTTTCTCAGTTTTACCCTAATAAAACATTGAGCAGATCAATTACCAGAACAGCTTCACCTGGTTGTGGTTTTAAGTTCTGTTGATTGCAAGTCTTAGTAGAGGTTATCAAGTAAGCAGGCCTGCTTGCTTCTGTGTCTGGGATTCTAGAGATAGTTTTACCTCTAACCTAAATTCAAGGTATGTAAAACTCAACTTTTTACAAACTTTAAGACAAAAAGTGATTTACTGTTGTTTTTCACATTTTCAGAAAAAGAAACATTTATTTTTAAACACTAAGTAACTTTCTTCCATACCATTTGGAACCGAAACCCTGAAACCACTGAAAGACAGTGAGTTCTGTAAAAAGAATACATCAAGAAACAGAAAGCAGCACTGATGCTGTCTTGTTTGCATCCAGAAAGATATGCAGAAAAAGGACAAGGAAGTTAAAAAAAATCAGGTACTACCTGTGTAATAATTATGGAAGCTGGTTTTGCTCATACATAATCATTTTAAAGTAACTGCTCTGTCTGCAGCTTAAAGAAAAAAAAAATCTCTTCTGTTGTACTTGAAAAAGAGCTCAGATTTTCTGCAAGAGGGAAGAAAGCAGATGATGAGGGGGGGAGCTATTCTTTTAAGAATGTCATTGCCAGAAACAGCTGGCAGTTGGTGACATTATTTATATGTGCAGTTGCTCATGTTTTTTAACAGATAAGAAAGCAGTATTCATTCACAATTCAGGTGAGGAACATGAGCGGCTCTACAGCACCACTGGCCCCTGGGCCATGTTTCTTATCATATCAGAAACATCTGTCATGGTGTAAATGAATTCATTAGAAAAGCACATCAAATATGCAGTTTCAAGATGAGACAGCAGTGTGCAAATAAACCAGAAAACCAGCCTCTCCCTATAAAAGCTGGAATGGTCTGTCCCATATTCACTAGTTGGGATGATGGCAAGCACTGGAAGGGGGGAGAAAGAGAGAAACCTTAGAAGAGTCAAGATTATGAATTATACCTTCTCTAGGAGCCAACTGTGTCTGAGAATAGACTTGCTCACGAGAGTCTGGCACTTCACATGCAGAGCGTGCAGACATGCTGCAAAATGATTATCACATCGATCCATGCAGAGTCCTCCACTCCTCTCCTCCAGGCTGCAAACAGACCTGACTGAAATCTTGGCCTTTGTGGTCCAGAGGACTTCACTTGAGAAAATGCCAATGGGCCGGGGTGGATCGGATGCGTAGAGAGGTGGCCAGTATGGGGGTTACCACCAGAGGTGCACTTGTGGTGGCTCTACTCACAGAGATGGAAATGAATCCATTTTAAGGGCAGCTGATGATTAGGTGATAGGAGCTTACACTTCCAGGGAAGGCAAGGTGCATCTTTAGTCTACGCTGAGGAGAAAACCACTTGAAAACCGCTCACATGCCCAATGTTCATCCGGGCTGTAAGGCTGCACCTGGCACAAATTTAGAACGCAATGATTTGCAATATGGGCCACATTTGTCTCTGGTGGTGTTCTCCAGGGCTGGGTCTAGTGCCCCTGCGAGTACAAGGACATTTTTGTGCTACTCTTCAGCAGGGACGAAGACAACTTAAGGTGATTTCAAAATCTGTCATGCCTAGAAGAGGCCTAGAAGTGCCTCTGTACCTCTGGAAGCAGGCAGCTGGATTGAGATCCCCATCTGTGTGACGTTGACTGCTTCCTGCTGTGCCTTTGGGCTTTTATTAAAAAAATACAACAGAAAAATGACTGTGTCTTTTGCCCTTGCTGAAAAAACACTCTGAACTTCAGTTGACACACAGGGGGAAACTATGGACAGGCCCTGAACTGGACTGTTACTTCTTTAGTCCATGCACAGCTGCAGCCACACACTGCCTTTTCTGTCCCACCAAAGACCACTCTGGTGAGCCTATATGGCTGCTGCTGCAATTGTGGATGAAATGTGAAACATACTCGTTTTTCCCCCCCGAGGAGTACTAAAACCAGGCATGCAGCTTAATGAAAAATAGAGGAAAATGCCTATTTTAACTTTGCTTCTAATCACAAAACATATATTCTTAAATATGCATACATCAGCAGAAACAGAGGGTAAGGGCTCCCGTTCTAAAACAAACAGAAACACGCACTTTGAGCCCTCATATGAAATGGCAGTAAAAACCCAACCCAATAATTATTTTCCTTGATTTTCAGCCAGACAAGGCACAAGACAAATAAGTCATCAAGGACAAATAAAAGGACATTCATTCATCGCATTCAGGGCTGGAATCTTTAATGGTCACCAAATGAACTAAGATAACTAAGTAACCATTGTAAATATTAATCTTTAAAGGAAAACAATACTCCCAACAACAGGAAGCCTGATAAGACATTGGATGTTGCCATCAGTGTTATGGAGTCTCTCTAATTTCCTTAGTTTTTTCTTATGCCTCTAGAAGGATCAGGAAGGGGAACATATGGTATCTCTCAAAGGAAGTAAATTAACATTATTAATAGCTAATGTGGGAGAGGTGAAACGGTGATTGTTCATGGTGGTTGTTATTGTGCTTTTGTTGGGGGGGAAGCCTGCCTGCTAGTCCGTTTAAGCACTCAAGCCAAATTCAAAGTCTTGTATTTGTAAACAGAGATCTGATAACAGTTGCCTAAGCATCCATGATGCTTTGCCAGCACATGCACATCAAGCTGATCCGAAGGGCCTGTGTCTTGGGGTTTGTCCCAGGAGTTAGCTAATGTGGATGAGAACTTATGGCATGGTCCCTATTCCCGAGTAACTCCTCACATGGACCCTTGTGTTCTTCTTTGTATTAGTTTAGTTTGAAGCAGAAGGAACAAGGATGCGTAGATGTGCACTTTCGAGGAACAAAAGCTGTCCTCTGGCATCCACTGAGGCAGATGGTCAAGGAGCCATTGAGGAAGTGAGTTCTCAAAGGCAGTGGTCACTGTTGTGGGACACCCACACTGATGGCACCAGTGGGTTTCTGAGGGCTGTGCAGGAGTGTGGTATCTAAGTGGCAGAATTATTTTCTGGAAAGCAATGATAAAGTTCCGTATTAGGATTGGTTGAATTGGTGACCTGGAAGGGTATCTCAGAGTCCTGGGATCCCTTGCAATTTCCCTGCACTAAGAGAAGAATTTACCTTTCTTAGGCCTCTGCTTTCATCTCTCCCAAATACTTACAAGATGGTATTTACTTACTCTAAATAACATTGACACTTACAGAACATAAGTTATAAGCTGTGGCTACTTGAAAGGGTGGGACCCTGATCCCAGTCTCAGCTCTGTTTGTCCCAGAGCACCTGAAAGCATAAAATGCATTCCTCATTTCTTCAAGAGATCCTGTACTTCCTACTTTCTTCCCAATCATGAAAGTATGAGGAAATTCCCAGCTGGCCTGGCAGAGCTGGACTTCATGACACCTTTCATGCTGAGACAATATGCAAAATAAATTTGGCAGATCTTAGTAAAAATGAGAGGACTTGATAAAAATTACCCAGTGAGCTTGGTAGATAAAAGCAAGTTTTGGGGAAATTGTTAAACAAACTCTTTAGAAAGAAAATAGTGGATTTGGGTATAATTAACTCACTGGATCTTAATAAAAATTGAGTAGCCGAGTCAGAAAACCTCATGCTTCAGGGCGTATGGTGATTGCTTTATAGAGACAAAGGAATTCCCTCTGCCCTTGAAAGCCTATACTTCAAGTGCAAGTTGACAGCTGGATTTTGGTTTCTAGCCCTGAAGAGGACAACTTCAATATCTTAACTAAAGTCTGTACTGTCTTAAGACAGGTGCAACTGCTCTATAACGAAACTGTTTCCCTACCATACGACTCTACTTGAAGACTTAACTCAGTAAACTCTGATTAGGTTTATGTCTTAAAGCTGATCTAAAATACCTCTTCCTGGGTGATGATGCGATATTTTATTTCTTATGAAACTCATCACATTGACCAAAAAGTTCATGAAAGGCTGACAGAGCTGTGCATTGTTTGCTGGCACTGTGGAGTTACAAGACAAGGATAAATTGTTCTCTGTACTGAAGGCTGGGTGGTTTACAACGTTGTGAAGTTTTCCACACTGCCAATTTTAGGACCCTTTAGTATTTTGAGTTATGTAAACTTATAATAAAACCATTCCTCCTTGGCTGTGAAGGATGGGGCTTTCTGCTCAATCAGGACAAGGCTGAATTCCAGACACAAAAGAGAGGATGCTTTCATGATGGCTTAGGAGAGGACGTTTCCAAAACATCTATAGCAGTATGAGAAGACAGATGTTTAGCCAGGACAGTTCTACAATCAGGTGAGACACTATCTCACTACCTCTTAAATGCATCAACTCAGACTCTTTAGTGTCTGAAATACCTTCTGAGAATGGTAACAAATCTGCCTATCTTCATAATCTTAACTACCAATATGATGACATCACCCTGATGATTACAACTCATTACACTGTGGTCACACATTCACTTCCTGTTGCCTGTCCTCACCTTCCATCCACGTTGAACATCAAGTGTGCTTGGTTGGTGGTGGCAGATGAAAACGATTCTACTTTAAAACCACCGCAACCTCAAAAAGAAAAGCGAGTTACAGTACACTTCCAGGGAATTGCAACATCAAGTCCAAAAGTTAAGAGATCTCAAAAGTTAAGTAAGGGCCTGTCTTACCCTGTTACCAGTGGAGTCTTAGAGGGTGTGAGTCTGTGGCAACTGGAGAGCGTGAGCAGCACTGGGCCATGCAAAAGACACAGACACACGGTTAACCCCTGCACAAAGCTATCGCTCACTTCTGACTCATTTTCTATCCTTATCATGTAATTAATCACACTTTGTGAGAGCTTCATGGAAGGAGTGAGTTGTCTGGGGGTGACTGTGATTACCCAGTTGTAACTTGGACTCTCCACTCAGGCAGGTGAGTATGGGGAAATACACCAACCCCTCCCTCCCTACTCACCCCCCC
>NW_009609627.1:0-832 GCF_000690535.1 Cariama cristata
ATCACCCTGGGAGGATGATGCCCCCCCCAAATCAAGTTGCGTTGTCCTGGAATGATAATAACTCCCCCCAAAATCAAGTTGCCTCACCCTGGGAGGACGACGATGATCCCGAAGCCCCGAGCCCAGCGCTGCCGGAGCGGGAGGGCACGGGGCAGCGGGGCGACGCTCGCCGCCCTGGGGCAAGGGTGATGCATTTTCGTTTTGCTCCTGAGTTAGCAGAAACGCGTTTGATGTACGGGACCGGCTGTGAAACATGCCCCTGCAAAAGAGTTTTTATGACTGAAGAGCAAAGAAATACCTGACTAATTATTATTCAGTGAGTTAATTAGGTAATGGGGATTAATCCGTCTTCCTGCGGGGTGGTAATTGCCGAAGCGAGCTTGCTCCAACCTATTCCCAGTGCAGAAACTGGGCACTTCCCAGTCCACTAAGGGGATGGGGAGGGCGCAAAGCCCATCTTGCCCATAGCTGGAGGGATTTTTAACGCAAGATATGTGGATTTTTGAGCTTTTTCTTTCCCTTTCCAGTATTTCACGGCTTGGGATGCCAACGCCACCTGCGCCCAGCACCCAACGGGCTCCCCGTGGGTGCCAGAGGAAAAACTTGCCTGGCTCCAGCGTTGCGTGGAGAGGGGAAAATTATTAATTCAATTAATTAATTAAAACCAGAATGGCGTCCCATGGAGCATCCTGAAAGCTCTTTAGATCTTCCTTCTCCACCTGAAGCGGGATGTGTGGAGCGTCTGGCCCTGCATCCCTCCGGGGAGATGCTTGGCAGCACCCAGCCCACCCTCGCCTTTAACATTGCAACAACAACAACGCCCCCAGCCCCT
>NW_009609628.1:0-204 GCF_000690535.1 Cariama cristata
GGCTCAGGAACAACGGGGACCCTACGTAGGGACGCCCTGGGGACACAGCGGCTCCGACCCTGCCAGGACCCCCACACCTGGGGACACCCTTGTCCCCAAGGGACCCCCAATGTGGGGCCACACAAGGAATGTGGGGGCTGTTGGGACCCCCCCCACAGTGTCACCCCATGGGACATGGGGGCTTGGGGACCGGGGGGCCCCCTG
>NW_009609628.1:393-958 GCF_000690535.1 Cariama cristata
GACGGCGGGCCCCCCTGCCTTGATTTAGGGACCCTCCATGGGGACTACACCCACCCCCCCAGGGACCCCAAATCCAGAGGGTCCCCTCCAGATCACCCTTGGGTGTCCCCCTGCCCTACAGCCCCCCGACTTGAATCACTGGGGGTCCACAAGCCCCAAAATAGGGAGTACAGAGGTGCCCGTGTCCCCCGTTAACTCCCCAGGGTGGCCACGTCCCCCCCATTAACCCCTCGGGGTGACCTCGGGGTGCCCACGTCCCCCGTTATCCCTTCTGGATGGCCTCAGGGTGCCCATGTCCCCCCCCGTTAAACCCCTGGGGTGACCTCGAGGTGCCTGTGTCCCCCGTTACCCCCTCGAGGTGACCTCAGGGTGTCCATGTCCCCCATTATCCCTTCGGGGTGGTCTTGAGGTGCCCGTGTCCCCCGTTAACCCCTTGGGGTGACCTCTGGGTGCCCGTGTCCCCTTTTAACCCCGTAGGGTGACCTTGGGGTGCCCATGTCCCCCTCATTAACTCTCCCAGGGTGACCTCGGGGTGCCCGTGTCCCCTTTTAACACCCCAGGGTGA
>NW_009609628.1:977-2314 GCF_000690535.1 Cariama cristata
CCGCCCCAGGGTGACCTCAGGGTGCCCGTGTCCCCCGTGAACCCCCCGCCAGCCTTGGGGGTACCATGGAGAACTGATCCTCCTCCACCTCGGCCTCGCTGCCCTCCCGCGGCTCCATGGGGACGTTGTGGATCCGCACCAGCATTTTGGCGGCCGCGTTGCGTTTCGCCAACTTCTTGGAGGTGCCGCTGCCTGCGGGGAGGGGACAAGGGACACTGAGGTGAGCCTGGCACCCTGTCGTGTCCCCCCCAAACGCACCTGGGGGGCTGCCCGGACCCCGTACCGATCTCCACGAAGCGCTCCACGCGACAGGTCATGGTGAACTCCTTGCGATGCGCCGGCCCCGACTCCTGCGTCACCGTGTACTCGGGCAGGCGCCAGCCCTTCTGCACCACCAGCTCCTGGGAAGGGGGGGACACACACAAATTTGGGGGTCCGGGGAGGACAGGGCCACAGACCCCCCCCCTGAAATGGGCAGAGGTGCCCCCAGAAAGGAGCTGCCATCCTCGAAACGGGCACTGCCATTGCCCAAACAGGCAGGGCCAGCCTCAAAATGGGTCCGCCGTCCCCAAAATGAGAATAACCCTCCTCAAAATGGGGATAACTGTCCCCAAAACAGGGATAACCATCCCAAAAACAGGGATGACCATCCTCAAAATGGGGATAACTGTCCCCAAAACAGGGATAACCATCCCCAACGGGAAAACCACCCCCAAAATGGGATAACCATCCCTGAAATGGGTCCACCACCCCTGAAACAGGGATAACTGTCCCCAAAACAAGGGTAAGTGTCCCCAGAATGGGGATAACTGTCCCCAAAATGGGTCCACTGTCCCCAAAACAGGGACAACCACCCCTGAAATGGGTCCACCATCCCCAAAACAGGGAGAATGGTTCCCAAAATGGGGATCAGTGTCCCCAACACGGGGATAAGTGTCTGCAAAATGGGTCCACCATCCCCAAAATAGGAAGAATGGTCCCCAAAACAGGGATAAGTATCCCCAAAACAGGGATAAGTATCCCCAAAATAGGAAGAACTATCCCCAAAATGGGGACAAGTATCCCCGATATGGGAAGAACTGTCCCCAAAACAGGGTGAACTGTCCCCAAAATGGGTTCACCGTCCCCAAAAACAGAGAGAACTGTCCCCAAAATGGGGAGAAGCATCCCCAAAATGGAGAGAACTGTTCCCAAAATGGGATAAATGTCCCCAAAATGGGGATAAATGTCCTCAAAATGGGGTAGAAGCCCCCCCCAGCTGCAGAGAGGCAGCCCCCAGAGGTCACCGCCACCCCCAAAATGGCTAAGGTCACCCCCAAAGGGGCATGGACGCCCCC
>NW_009609629.1:0-7833 GCF_000690535.1 Cariama cristata
ATTTTTTATTAGTATTTATTAATTATTTATTTTAACATATATTATTCCTAGACCAGGTGACCTCTAAAGGTACCTTACAACCTACTTTTTTATGATCTCATGATTAATTCTGCATTTAAATGACTGGTAGTCTTTGCTTCTGGGAAACAAATGAACCCACAACCTCTGACTTCTCATATTCTATAGACATTCTCATCTAGGAATGCACAGGGTGGAAACCTACCATCTAGAATTCTCCAGATCACTTACTCTTCTGTATTTTGTGAGTATTCAGGGTGAGTTCTCCATAGTCCACTGACAAAGATACATATTTTCAGGAAGTGTAAAACAAATAAATTCAACAGCTTCCCCCCACCCCACCCCTCTCTCCCTGTTTCTCTCTCTGTTTCTTTCTCTGTTTCCTGAAAATGTTCCTTTTAATTTGTCTTGGCAGTATATCAAGGAGTCACATGAATCAGGACTAGGAAGTGCTTATTTTTTTTCACTACCTAGAAAGAATGGGTAGCTCAGACTTAAAGATATACCATCTACTTGGCTACAGTTAAGTGAAAGTAATTCCATTGTGTATTTATACATTGTTACATGTGCACATGCACATATATATATATTTACATCTGTGATCAAATATGTTTACACATGTATATTTAAAACTAAATATATGTATTCATAAAAGGGTATGAATAATGTAATTGTTTAGGAAAGATAAGAAATTAAAGTTCAAATGTGAATAATAAGAGAACACATGTACAGAGCTTTCAGGACACTGCATTCCCCTACTGAGCAAGAGACTGTGCCCCCAGAAGATCACAGCATGGATCTTTCCAAGAAAGGGTCACTTCTGGAACTCCGTAACCTTGATGGGGATTTTAAAATTCTAGTTTTACCCCTTCCCTTGAATGCAGCAGGGAAGATAGAGGACAAGGAGCACAGCCTGTGATTTCCATGGAAATATGTGGCAGATGGAGTGGCAGATCCAGATGTCTGGGGTTAGGAGATAAGTAGAAGAGTATAGATTTGTTAATTTAGACCAGGTACCATTACATAAAACTTTTATTTGGGGTATAGATGGATTTTTTTACCATATACACCAGCTGTTTGAATATAGTGATTGTTCTCAGATTATCCTTGAAGCTGTCAGCATGCACAACTCCTTATATTTTCCCACTGTCAATGTAAGCAATATGAATATAGGGAAAATTTTAGAATGGGCCATTTGTCTCCTAAAAAGTTGTTCACCTCTGCAAATATATATATATATATACACACATATATTTATTTCATACTACCCCAGTCTTACTTTATACCTTGTCTTGGTCTTACCATACTTTTAGCCTTAACTTAGTGAAATCTTTGACCCCAAATGGAACTTTAATTCTGGCTTCCCATCAGAGTTTAGGGAACAAAAGATAACTTTGACTTTCACAAGACAATAATGTGAGTTTCAAAAGATAGGACATTTTAGAATAAAATATATTACAGTTGTCTTCCCTCTAGGGAAATTCCTTCCAGTTATCCCAACAAATATTTTCTCTCTCAATGAATTAAAATATTCCTCCAATTAAAAAAAAACGAAAACAAAAACATTAAAAAGGAAGTATATTAGTTATTAGAAAGCAAACAAACAAAACAAAACTCAAAGGTAAAAATACACAAAGAAGCCATAAAGTTTACAGTTCTTAAATCAGCTTCATGTTAACAGACATCGTCTGAAGAAAATACCAAGTTCAGTCCAATGAGAACTTAGTAATGCAGCAACTGTGAAATAAACTAGTAAAGAGTTTTAGTGAAAGCTAGCAGAAATTGACTGTAAAAGACACAAAGTTTATTTCATGCCTCAGTGCAGCTGACTGCCAAATGATTCAAGGTGGTGTTTCTTCTTTTTGGTGCCAATTCAAAGAGACCCAGGAATGAGAAATTTATCCTACGGAATTTTGTAACAGAAATACTGAATTTTATATGAACGAAGTATGAATGGAGCTGTGTGTTTGAAAGGCTCAGGAGAAACTGTAGAAAAAGGGTTAAAAGAATATTGTTTTAATTACTACGTTACATTGCATGTGATTTCATTCAAACAACCATACAGCATGAAGCAAAAAAAGAAACTGAAGCAAAAAAGATAAAAACAAGATGAAGAACAGGACTGGACCCATAGAATACCTACATAAGAAGTAGGACAGTGAAACAAAGGGATTTTGTACATGCAAACCTCTGGGTTGCATACCAGTGATAATGAGCAGACCATTTGGGTGTAACCATATTAATAGTTGTGGGTGTGAAGAGGCAGAAATGAGTGAAACCTTTGTGAGAATGAGTATGAATGAATGAAATCAGATGTTTAAAAATAATATAACCTTCCCTTTCCAGTTTTCACCTTGTAGATTGTTGCATTAATTGCATAATTCCCAAGGTCACATACATGCACTTCCCCACATAGATGAAATTTCCACACAGTGAAGAAAATTGCCTCCAAACCACCAAATGCAGGAAGGCTTTTAAAGCTTATTCCAAATGGAACAGGTACTTTGGCTTGGTTAATAGCCTGGGCCTAGTCTTGCAACATTCAAACTACAGTTTCCATATTGAAGTCAAGCAAAAGAAATCTTCGCTATCAATGTGGTTATGCTGATCTTTGAAGGCTGTCTTTGTTAGGAAACAGTACAAGTTTCAACTGACTTAGTTAACGGACCAATTAAAGGCAGTAAAGAAGGGATGAAATTTTTCAGTATAATATTCATTTTTTTTTAGTTAGCTTGTTAAAGAGAAAGGAAATGTAAGGATAAGTTCATTGCCTGACTTCAGAAACTTCACAGCAACTAGTAAATGGCAAAGTGATTAATTACATTTTGCAATGTTGTGTTTGCTTAGACCCCTCCAGGGAACTTAACTTGCCAGTGTATTATTGGAACCCTTTTTTCTTCATAATTAAAACACTGGAGAACCAGAGTTAAGGAAACTTCATTTAAGCTTCTACTGACTTTGCTTCTGGGAGCTGATCTGATTTTACCTCTGTGAAAACAGTTGGAGAATGAATTTTTTCTTGTTTTATTCCTTGAAAAGGCAAGACTGAAAGAAACTTTTCTTTACAAAAAAAGCTTAATTACTCCAATACAATAACACTAGTGTTATTAGCCTGAATCACTTTAAGGGACATTGTATTTCCAATGGTTAAACTTTTAAATTCATGCCTGTTAAAGATGTTTCAGATTGTGCTCCAGGAAGAAAGTGACATCCAAAATCACTCATCCATTCAGAATAAAGCTGACCTGGTTTGGCTAAAACAGGACTATTTCTCCTTTCAGTAGATTTTTCCTTCAGTTAAGGTTCTTCTAAGTAACTGCACTTTCTGAAGTTGGCTACATGTTTTGCAGACAGTGTCTGCTTTCAGAACTGATGACGCTTGATGTTTATAGTTGTTACTAAAGTAACAGTGGGATTGGTAGGCAGAAAGGCCCCCATTTATACTTATTCCTATGGGAACCAAGGTCACTGCTGGCTCTCATATTCCATACTGAAAAGGCATAAAAGGGTCACACCTGTGGGAAAGCGCGGACATGACAGGTGACCAAAAACTGACCAATGGAGCATTCTATCCCATCCACGTCATACTCAGTATAAAGTCAAGGGGTCACAGGGGTCAGGCCACTTTCTAACATGACCGGCATCCCCGTGGGACTCTGCACATTCTCCTACCTCCGATCCTGATCTGTGTATTCTTGAATCCATTTCCTGTCTGCTGCGGAGGCCGGTCTGGGACATCTGGGTGCCTGCCCTGTCTTGGGAGCGATGCGAGCCATCACGGCTTGCAATTCTGTGATCATCATTAGGAAGCTCAATATTGTTTTTTTTATATTTTTATTTCTATTATTATTAGTGTGAATATTATTATACTCTTTTTCATTGTTACTGTTTTGTTAAAGTAATTTTAATTTTCTAACCTGTAAATCTCTCTCCCTTTTCTCCTTTCCTTTCCTTTCTGGGAAAGGAGGGGGTTAACAGCGAGCATCTGCCATCTGCTTTAAGTGTCAGCTCAGCCTTAAACAGTGACAAGACCTTTTTTATAACTGCTGTAGGGCTCTCCCATATAAAAAACTATCAGCAACGTACTGTGTTACCTGAATTCACCCCTTCTGCTCCCTGTTTCCATATGCCACATGTGCATGAAAGATACTCCAAAGGAAGAGCTGGCACAAAAAAGAAGTGGTGTGGTAGACAGCAAGAGAGGTCTTCAGCTACTGTAAATCAGAATTTCACCACTAGGAAGGAGTACTGATTTTTGGTATGTAAGAAACACAACCATTGATTTTGCTAGAATCTAGCTCACTTACACTTATGCCATCTTGTCTCCTCTATAAAGAAGGGGAGTTCTGGTTAAATTATGCCTGTTAGTGGATCACAGCTTCACAGGCTGTAGGCAAAACAGATCAAAGCAGCAGTTGGCTGGATTCATCTCCGCAACCCCAACACATGAACTATTGGTTCTAACATGCCTAACCTGATTTCCAGTTAGTATGAATTTTATTTTTTTTTTGCTCTGCCTTGAAGAGAAAGCCATGGGACTCTATAGGGAGCGTTCCCTTCATACGTGTGATCCAAATTCCAGCATATATTATTGAGATTATTTGAGAAACATAGATTTTGGTGAATATCTCACAGAATGCAATATGGGCATTACCCTTATTTAGCCATCTACAGAACCACCATGGCAAAGATCTTGAAAAAGTGGATATTTTTCATCAGGTATTGCTGTCCCACAGGTAGTCTCAAGCTTCTCATGAACTGAGATGGTGCCCATATCTGGTTCCTTAGGTGCCTATCAGAAATGAATTTAAACCATTAGTTTTATTCAGAGTTCATAATAAGCTGTAACAGAACCAAACTCATGCTATGGACAAGAATAAAGAAGAAACAGAAGTTGCAAAGGCATTTGTTTGGCTCTTCCCCATCCTTTAAATATTAACGCATATATATGCATGTATGTATGTTCATCTGTGTATGTGCATACACACAAAACCAAACACAGCACGCTATCCAAAGTAAATAAATGTACTGTATTTGTGATATGTTATATAATGCTTGTAATGAATACAGTATCATGTTTTGATTTAAATGGAAGCTTAATAAAAAACAAAAAAAAAGAAAAAATGTAAAAGGCAAGGAAGTAAATTTCCTAAAATTACTGAAGATCACATCTAAAAAACTGTTTCACTTACTGTAAATGCATTTTTATGTAAGAAAGCATTTTAACAAAAATAATACATTTTAACATTTCTTTCTGTACATTATTTTCAAAAGTGTGTGAGAAATGGTATTTAATAACTAATTAGTTAACTTTTTCTGACAATAGTTGGTGCTGATCTAAATGATATGGTCCTCGGGTACGAGATTAGATTACAATGAGATCCTGTTCCCATAATTCCTTTTAAATATTAGTACTAGTGTTGTCACTATAGTATGAGTCAGTAATAATACACTAGTAGTAATTTACATTAATAAGGAAAAAATGTGCATTTTTATAAATAAATAGTGATGTTTAGAATCCAACTTATTTGTACTGATTTAAGTTTCTTTTTTGTTCGACTTTTTCATAGTACCTCATTGTCATCATCATGTTGTTTTTCTTCTATAGGCAGTAGATAAGTAAAGTTTCCTGTGCCACAAAAGTATTTCAGATTTTAAGTACTCTCCTACTCTATATAGTCACAAAAACTGTGTGTAAGTATGTATGTATAATCCACTTGTTTAGTAAGAAATAATGAAATAAGTAGTTACAATTTAAATGTGAATGAAAAAAGAAACAGGTTGGGAACCACTGCTTGTGGTCTGCTAAATGTGGTCTGCTTCAGGTCTGCTAAAGAAGTTCTAATGTGTTTATGGGCATGGAGCTTAAAAGGAGTGGGTGAGCACTGAAGACAGTAGGGTACATGAAGAGGAATGAACATATCTGCAGGGCAGGGCACCAGCCCTCTGAGGATAATCAAGAAACTCCCACCTCACGCAAGGAAACAATCAGTCCTGAGTCTGATCAGGAGGCTCCCTGACATGGCCTCAGACCAACAGGAGAACTATGCAGTATGACTGAGGCAACCCTTGGACTTTGTGCTTTGCTGCAATGTACAAGCATCGCTGCCCGCCCAAATGGAAGGCCAGGACAAATATGTAGGAATATGTACACGGTGACAACAAGGAGGAGTATTCTACTCTGGGGAACACCAAGTGCCCATGAGGGCTCTTCCTTCACCATTGCAGGTGCAGAGGGCCTGGCAGGTGTCCTCAAAAGTGCAGCATCAGGGAAAGAATAGATTGGTGTTTACGACCATGTGAAGGATGGAGGGAAGAAGAATGCTTTTATTTTGACTGTGCCAAAATAGGCCATGAGGCTGTCAAAATTTTCAAAGGTTTGGGGAGTCCAAGAGGGTATTGGATTTTTTTTTTGTAGATGAATGGATGGAGACTAGTAAAATCATAGTAATGTACCTTTTCATTGAAGGATCTTAGCAATATAAATAAACAACATAGAGCCTGCTGACAAAAAGAGCACATCTGGGTAGCAGAAGCATGTACAGTTCTTCACTAATAACTTTGTGAACCACTCATTTGACTTTTTTCATAGTGACCTCCTCATACTCCCATATAGAGCTTATATTAAATCTTGTCATGTGGTCTATCTTCTGCTGTGTCATCTAATAAAAATACCCAAAGTTTGCCCCAGTCAGAGAGTTTGTTCTTCTTTTTTTATGGTAGAATTTGCCCATTTGAGAGTCACTGTCTTATAACTTGTGACGGAGTTTTATTTTCCTTTTCAGTTGTGTACATAATCCACTGAGAAAAGGGTGTCAAAGATCTCTTTTTCCTCTAGTGTTGATTTGGGGGAAGTTGTGCTACAGTGTTACCTTTAAGAAACACCAACTGCTATGTGGCCATGCAAGTAGGGGCTAGCACACCATACTGAAAGGGATCCAAGTTACACACCTTCACATTTTCATCACCCTGTTTCTCGAAGAATGGGAGACAAGTCATCACCATAATCTCATTCACAGAATCATATAGTCAGAGAGTATCTCAAGTTAGAAGAGACTCATGGATTATGGAGTCCAACTCCCTGCTCCTTCTGTATGCAAGGCTGCCTCAAAATTTTGGCAACAGTAAAAGACAGAAATCTTCTTCTAATTGATTGCTTGTCATAGTAAAAATTTATCCTCAAGCACCATGCCATTCACCATGAAATATTCTGGTTTTGTATAAGGTTCTGCATAATTTTGATTTTCAGCAGTGTTGGAAAAAAATGGAAGAAATAATGTTTGCAGCCTGCAAATCCCAAGGTTTGGGGAAAGCTGAGTAGTTTCATGGGAAAAAAAATTTAAAGCTTCTATGAAACATATATTTGGGCTTGGAACTTGTATACATATGCACTTTCCACTTTGGGTGATTAATAGCTTTTCCATTCTTTCATTCAGAAACTATGAAGTAGCCATCACAGCCTTTGCCATTATTACAGTAATGTCAGCTGGGAAGAAAGTCTGGAGGTACATAGATACATAGAGAGATATATTGTCCTGGTTGGTTGAAACAGAACTATTTCTGCTTTCAGTAGATTTTATTTTCTTTTCTTCGGTTAAGTTTTCTCAGTAACTGCCCTGTCTGAAGCTGACTACAGGTTTCAGGCAGTGCCTGCTTTCAGAGCTGATGGTAGTTAATGTCTGTAGTTGTTGCTGGGGCAGGAGAGGGATTGTTATGCAGAAAGGCCCACAGGTGGGTGCTTGTTCCCTGCAGGCTCTCTTGGGCTCTGCTGGGCTCCTCCTGGAGAGAAGGCGGAAAAGGGTCGCACCCCCAGGA
>NW_009609630.1:0-333 GCF_000690535.1 Cariama cristata
GCCCCATCCAGCCTGGCCAGGGCGTCGCTGGGCAGCGCCTGCAGCTCATTGTGGTCCAGGCTCAGCCTGCGCAGGGCAGGCAGGGCGGCGAAGGCTTCGCTGCCCAGCACGTGGAGGGCGTTGTGGGACAGCCGGAGCCACCTGAGGACCTGCAGACCCTGGAAGACCATGTCCGGGAGGTAGACCAAGGCGTTCGCCCTCAGGTCAAGGAGAGTGAGGGACCCTAAATGGCCAAAAGCACCCGGCTGGATCTCCTCGATGCGGTTCCCTTCCAGGGTGAGGTGCTGGAGGGAGGACAACCCATCCAGGGCCTCCTGGTAGAGGAGGGCTATG
>NW_009609630.1:355-559 GCF_000690535.1 Cariama cristata
CCTCCCCAGCCCCCGGAAAGCCCCTTCCTCCAGCCTTTCCACCTTGCAGCGCTGCAGGTCCAAGTGTGTGAGGTACGGGGTGGCGAGGAAGGCTCCCGTGGGGATGACGGTGAAGCTGTTGCCCCGAAGGTCCAGTTTTTTGGTGAGCTGTCGGTCACACAAATAAAACACTGAGTTACCCCCGGGCTGCCATCCCCACCTTCT
>NW_009609631.1:0-16200 GCF_000690535.1 Cariama cristata
TACTTTATCGCTCATAAGAACAATGGACAGAAGATATTTAGCTAGACATTTTTCAAAAGCTGATAAAAGTGTATGTGTTTTCACCCCTAGTCTGATGCGGCACCATCCTGCCTGCAGAAAGGCCCCCACATCCAAACTCTGTTTCTTTTTAAAAGATGTGCAGACTAATGAGATTAAATTTGAAATACTTTTCATTTGCAGCACATGAAATTAGAGCACACCTAAATCTTTTTCATGTTTAGACTTGTTTTTCTTACTCAAATACACTTCACCTAATAAAATTTTAAAGAAGTTGGATTAGGTAACTTTGGAGGGTAATGCGTTACTGTTTCCTTGACAACAGACTGGGGGGGGGGGGGGGGGGAAAACAACACACACACACACACACACACACACACACACACACAGAGACAGAGGGAGTTGAATATTTTGTTGGAAGTTTTGTAAGGAGTGTTTTCATTGTACAGCATATAAGAACCTAACGAGCAAGAGCTGACAGCCTTCTCTTTCTGTAGGAATTAAATCCCCCTCCCCCAGCTTCCAATATTTTGAAAGCTGCTTTTCTGGTTACAATTATTATTATCACATAATTAGATGACTCTCATGTATTTGTTGACACTGCACTGAAATATGCTTCAGGTGTGTGTAGTTTTGCTAAAATTTCAGCTTGAAACGTTTCGTTTTAAAACATCTTTCTGCTCTCAAAGGGTTTGGTGAATATTTTCAGTACTCTGACAGGTTTATTTATACTGCAGAGATGTTGTCAGTAAGAACAAGTATGAAGGACCAAATTCCATATTTAACCAAAGTTCACGAATTAAGGGATAAATTTAGACTTGTGTTCACACAGGCAATCCCTAGAAATGGCAGTGGGTGGTTAGCTTGGAGGTCAGGGCTTAGAATATGGTATTTAGGAAGATTCTGCAGAAAACTCAGCTGTGCCTGTTTTTTATGTATGTGGGGTGGTTTTCTTTCGTTGTGTTTCTACTTTGTTTTTTTAATTCTGGCTTTTTTGTTAGGTTGGGTAAAATTGGTACTTTGGGTTGAAAAGTTTAGTATTTTTTACTTAGCAAAGTGTCTTGGCACAGATGTCTAAGTTTAAATGTTAGTTGTTTATGGCATAATCTACTGGACAATATAGGGTCATCTTTCAGCAGCTTTTAAAGATGCTGATCCTTGTCTTTGCTGGTTGCAAAGTGATGCTTCAAGTAGCTAATGTTTTCTGAAAACATTTCCCGTTTCTTTGCCTAAGCATGGGCGATTAGATTAATAGGGATAGGGAGGGCCCAGTTTTTAAAAATCGTATTAGCTGTTTCATGAAGGAAGACTATTGTCTAAATAGGCTTCTCTGAATTTACTTTTGCAATAACTACTCAAATTTTTTGAGGGGAGAATTTAAAAATTACAGAGTGACTAGATCAAGTGGGCTGTATAGATACATACAGTAACCTGAATTCACCCCCTTCCTCAACTATATGAATGCTTTTAATTAGTAGGAACAGTTAAGACTGAAGTTGTTTTCTTGTTTGTTGTTTTGGGTTTTTTTTGTTGTTTTTTTTTTTTTAAAACAGAGCACAAAGTGTTGAAAAGCTTCTTTCATGCTCATGGCAGCTTTAATAGAGATGAATACAAATCATATTAGTATTACTCTTCTCTACGTAAGAAATCATTATGCTAATGCGAGGAGAATTTGGCAAGACCAGTATTTTGTAAAGTGACTTTCCCGTTAAGAATGTATTTCCTTTTTAATCTGAAATACCATCACATAATTTTGTAACCCTTTAAAAGGGGGTGCAGTGAGGTGGCAGTGTTTGATTGCATTTATCAGGAGTAACAGGAACTGGGGAAACTGATGTTCTTCATACTTGGTTGTACTCCAGTTTAGAGGGGCAGAGCTGGGGACAGACCAACAGTAAGAGTCTCTGACCCATAGTAGTAGCTGGAAAAGCAAGTATGGGGCTGCATGAGAAACATATTAAACCAGTGGGATGTTACCACCAGTCTTTGACACCTTGTCTGGGAGAGTTAATAGCTGATACAGATGTGTGGTGAAAACTACTATTAAAGTATGGGAAGTCTTGCTTGTGAAGACAGCCTGAACAAGAAAATAAGTAGTATAGATACAGTGGTAGGAATGTTTCTTATTCTAAAACATGGGGTGGGAAGTTTTGCATCTTCAAAACTTACTGAAACTTCTTTATAGATTGGCCTGTGGAATTCTTGGTTAACAGTCAGAAAGAGATCTGTTCAAAAGGCTTTGTAAAGTGTCCTTAGTTAAATTAGGTGGATTTTTCTCTCTTGAAGAGAAACTCATAACTTGAAATACGTTCCTTAATGCATAATTAACCTGTAAATGTTAAGGAATAAATGTGTCTCAGTTTTTTGTTTGTTTGTTTCTTTTGTGCATTATTTTGTAATATGTATTATTGACCAGTTCTGGAGAGAAGGCAGAGTACGAGAACGCTTCTGTAATCCAGAATGGCAGAGTTAGTCTTCTGTGATTGCCCTCCTACCATAGACTAAATAGATTATATATTAGAGGCTCAGAGGCTTCAGGATTAAAAATAACAATTATTACAAATTAGCCATTCCATATTTTTTTTCTGCTTTTTACTCTCTCTTAAATTTCACTTAACATGACTCATGTTTTACATTCTCTGATATATAATTCTTCTGTTTAAAAAAAGAACCCCCCCCCCCCCCGCCAACTTGGTTTTAGTATATGCTAGGAAAATGAATGAAAGTAAATGGTTTGAAACAAACACGTTCTTGAAACACACTAAAAATACAATAGATCTTGGACTCAATGGGAGTACTTGGTTAGTTCAAGCAAAAGACATCTGTGATCTCTAGGCTGGATTTCTACATCCATTGCAAGTACAGTCAGCACAGGGTTTGCAAGTCATTAATTTCTAGCTTCTGTTAATGAACTGCTTCCTGTCAAATACCTACCAAATAGCAGTATTAAACTACTTCTCCATGATTTGCTGATAATTTTGCTGTTTGCCTTACCTTACATAGAGAACTAACTAGATAATGTAAATGAAAAAAGACACCCAGCTGAGAAGTCATCATTAATCACTACTACAAAGACAACTCAGCGTTTCGTCCCTGCTCCTCGCCCAGTGGAGCTGATGCGGAGACCCTCACCAGGGCGCTGCAGCCCCGTGTGCCTGCCCGCAGGCAGGTGGGACCATGCGAGGGAGCGAGCGTGGTGGACGTAGTTTTTATTGAACTTCCCTCTCCATGTTATCGAGAGTTACAGAGATGTGGAACTAGTGAGGAAGCCCCAAAGACTGTAATACCCTCGATAAAGGTGTAGATAAGGCTTCAGATGTGATGTAGCAGCAGATGCGCTTGCTGTTGTGAATTTGAGTTGAATGTAGAATATCAAGTGTGCTGTTATTGCTGCTGGGGTATCGCTGCTGCTAACGTTCTCTTGGATTGGTAGCTGTTGTCTGTTTTTTATAAATCTTTTTGTGATAACTCACACGCACCAGAGAGACTGGGGCAGAAATAGTACTACAAATAACATCTACTGCTATACTGTTGGGGTTTTGGTTTTGCCTCTCTCTCAAACCAAGTTGAAGTGAGATCATTAAAACATTGTAATAAAACTGTGTTAAGACTGATTTGCAGATGGTTTTGATGTGCTATAGGTAATGACTAGCTAAAGACAAATAATTCTTTCAAAATCTAATGTAATTTTTTTCTGAGCTATTTTTTTTCTTCCCTCTAAGTTCGCAGGGGAAAAATCCACACAAAACAAAAGAGGAAATGAGGGAGAATGAAACTAGATACACAAACCACCCTTGTATGCAAATGGAAAAATGTTTTCCTCAAATATGTTTCAGTTAAAGTAACCTTAGAATTTTGCACTTGTAATAATCGTGGAGTAAAAATTTTTAGAGAGGGGTTTGTTGGTTGTTTCTTGGTTTTGTTTTTTTTAGGGCTTTTTTTTTTTTTCCCTTTAAGTTCAATGCTGTTGCTTTAAATAGCATGACTGCCCGGTGTCCCCTCACAAAGAATAACAGCAGCTCTTAAAGGGACACTGTCAGCGTCAGCCTCCGTCTCCACCTCCGTCTCCACCTCCCTCTCTGCTCGCTCTCTCCCCTTCCCCCCCCTTTTCTTAATTTTAAATTATGTTCTGGTATATTTTTAAAGTAACACAGGGTGATTTTCTCTTTCCTGGCTAAAGATAATTATCAAGAACCTCTTTGATAAGTGAGACAAAAAATATGTATGTAAAGACACACAGCTGCATGAAGATTTGAGTAAATGTTTCTTTATCCATTGAAGTCAGTAAGACTACTAAAAATTATTGTGAGTCTAATCCAGAAGTATTGAAATGTAGGGCAGGAAGAGACCTGAAGAGATCATGTTTTATGTATTCCATCACCTTAAAAAAAAAAAAAAAAGGACAGATTTTTGTCTAACATATTCTTTAAAATGTTGAAGTAACTATTCTATACCTTAAAGATACTGATGCACCATGGTTGACAACAAAACCAGAATATTCTGTCCTATGCACAGAAAATGACTGACAGCTGTCTGTCCTTCATATGTTGAAAGATCATTTCTGTCATTCTCTCTCCTTTGTTCTTCTCCTTTCCTTGTTTAGATTAAGCAAACCCAAATGATTCCTTCTTTCTTACGAGTGTTAAACCCATGTACTGTCAAATATATTAAGCAGATGCAGGTGATATAAAAATCTGAAATTTTATAGCTATTAAATATTATTCAGATAATATCTCTCTTCCCCTTCTGTCTTTTTCCTCTTCTCGCAGCTGGTGTTCTTCCTAAAGCATCTCTTCCTCACTCAGAAGAATCCTATGCTCATACAGAAAGGATTATCTGAGCCAGGATGCTCCATTGTCCTCAATCTGAAATTTCCATTTTCATTTACAAAATGTTATGGTTCATCTGTCCATCTGCAGCGATCATTGTCATCTGTGTCAGTCTAACTGATGCACGTTTGCCAACTTGAATTTGCAGGGAGCCTGCAAGAAAAAACTCGGAAGTGTGAACTGTCCAGTTCTCTAAACCCATTACTGGAAATGATTTGAACAGTTCTATCCTTTCAAAAATGGGAACGCTGTGCAGTGTAAATTTTTTTTCTTAAAGGAATGAAACTTCAGTATAGGTATTTCGGGGAGTATGCAGTGTTCTGAAAGTACCCTGTGTCTGCCTTGAAATAGCTATTTTGAACTGATACAAGGCAAAACAAAACTCGGTTTGTCATGTTGTGTGTTGCACACTTATCAGTACTAGTCTGTTAAGATTTTTAAAGGAAAGCAAATAAAAATCATTGTCTGAACAGGGGCATGTTGAAGGATTGCTCTGCTGTTCGATCACTGATCCATAGTATATGGTATGTTTTAACATAGTTTTGTGAATAACTACATCATCTACTTCTAGAAAGTATTTTAACAAATTGCTGTTTTTCTGATACCTGTCAAAAATCGACAGATACTGACTAATGAAAGTGCTTCTTTCTTGATTCCAATATAATAACTAGTAAGCAAGGAATAAAAACAATGTAGTTTTAGCATTAGTTGGAAATAAAGGGAAGGAGGAGAATCAATATTTGCTAATGCAACAAGGGAGGAGAAGAATCTGTAGGAAAAAATAGTTTAATGCTTTTCCTAAGAGCAATGCAAACAGTGAAGGAATAAAAACTATTTAGAGAACTACTTGACATTCATTTTTTACCTCTCCCGTCTTTTCATTTGAGAGCTAGGGCACTCAAAATCTGAAACTTACTCAAGTTTCAACGTGTTTCTGTTATCTTAAGGTTATTTTATGTTTGTATGGTTTTAGATCCTCCTGGTGCAAATAGTTGTGGAAATGTGGGGGATGTGAGAAGGATATGACGCATATTAAACTCAGTGTGATTATTCATGTGCATAAAGCTGCTTATATGTGGATATTTGTTTGCAGCACTTCTAGGTCTTGATGCTGTTACTGTAGTGAGAGGAGACTTTGGTTTTACAATAGCAATTTACCATGCTATGGTTAAAAAGTGTTAAATAACCCTTGATTATCTACAACCTGTACAGGAGTAGAGCTGCTTTTGCCTTTCAGGCTTGCAAAAGAAATTTGCTGCTGTATTAATTGTGAGCAAATAGAAAATGTTAGCCAGAACTCAACCATTTCTTTCTCCCTCCCTCTTTCTTTTCAGTGATTTTTTTGAACGCACCATTCTGTGCAACAGCCTTGTGTGGAGCTGTGCTGTCACAGGTAAACCAGGACTCACATATCAGGAAGCACTGGAATCGGAGAAGAAAGCCAGACAAAATCTTCAAAGTTTTCCAGAGGCACTCATCATTCCAGTTCTCTCTCTGGCCACCCTTACCCATCGCTCCCGACTTCATGAGATCTGTGATGAAATCTTTGCTTATGTCAAGGATCGGTATTTTGTTGGTGAAACAGTGGAAGTAGTTAGAAATAATGGTGCAAGGTAAGTATATTTAAATACGTATTTCTTTCTGTTTGGTGTGCGCTTTTTTAAAACCAAAATCAGGATAATAAACTCCCAACACATCTGAGGTGAGGTGTGATGCTTAAGCTAGTGATACCGTTACTGCTCCTCCCTACTTTAATTAAGAGTAGGATTGTACTGCTGGGCTTGGTATCTCCTTCCATAGCTTAGAAGCAGCTGCGGAGGCAGGACAGCTCTCTCAGGTCTTGACACTGCAGTTTTTTGTCCATATGGTGGATTTGCAAAAGAGTGTCAGTTCTGTGTGAGAAAGGTGGGTTGGTTGGAGAATGAGATTTAATGAGAAACTAGGGGAAGCTATGAATTAAAAATCATACGAAAGTTGTGATGAATCATGCAGAATGTAATTCATCACATGGTGTTTTGTGTACTGGGAATGACCAAACTATTGAAAGCTTAAAGAATTGCTGAAGATTGGATTTTTCCTTTTTTTAAGTAGTAGCGAAAATTGTGACTACATTCTTGGAGAAGTTGAGAATTAATAATAAAATATTTGTAGTAGATGATTATCTGGGACTTGGTGTGATGTTATGTTATGCTTACTCTTGTATTGATGCATATATTGGAAGTGTTTTTATTGTTATCTTAGACTGAAAAGTTGGAAGAATTTTGAGCTTCAGATGCTTTCTTTCTTATATCATTGGTACATCTGCTCTGTAGTATAAATAAGTTGTTTTACAACATGTAGCTAGCTTGAGTCTTTCTTTAAAGCAGCTTCTGGAAGAGGACTAGGAAGGGTCCACATTCTGTCTAAATAAATTTGCAGTGTCACCTAACTGAGGTTTAAAATGGGAGACTTAAAATGCTTCAACTTGGAGATACCTGCAGAATGTGTGCTAAACCCTTTATGGGTTCAGCTGTTGCTGTGTGGTTTTTTGGTGGGTTTTTTTTGTTTTGTTTTGTGTTTGTTTTTTTTTTAGTTGGTTGGTTGTGGGGTTATTTTTTGCTTTTTTCAGGAGGAAGGTGCCATCTTACACTACAGAGTAGACAGGACTTCTGTGGGTAGCCTGAGGTCTCTGCGTAATCTGGTATATATTGGGTGATGGGAGTGGGCTGGTTCAAAATGGTCATTAGAGAGCACAGTTACTCTTTATGAGTTGTTATAGTGGCTGATCCGGATCTTATTTAAGGCAAATTTTGTACTACACCGGAAAGAAAAATCTGTTGATGTGCTACAGGAGGTAAGTTGTAAGGAAATTTTTGTGGGTATCTGCATAAGGTCAGTGCTTAATAGGGAACTTTTCTGTATTTTCCCTGCTCTCTTCCTTTCAACCAGTGAAGTCCCAGTCTACAAAGCTAGAACAAGAACAACTTCAGTAGAGTTGCTGCTTTCTGTACAGAAAACCTGTATGGAAAGTTTGTTTCTCTTTTTCTCATCTTTGCACTTGTCTAATGACTAGACCCAGGTTACCACTACTATTACAGTCATTTTGCTTAGAGAATAAGGTTGTTTTTTTTTTTTTTAGCTAGAAACCTGAATATTATGAACTGTCAGTGTAGTTCAGCTGTTGGTTTTCATTTGCTCAATGAAATGCCTTTGTTGTCAATATTTGACGATAGTCAGTTTCCAAACTAATAGTAGAAATAATGTTTTAGAACAACAAGCTTTCTTCCCCAAGAACAACCCTCCTGTCTTTCTCTTAGTTTTCTAAACTCTTCACTGAAGTATTTATGTGTATATGTCTTAGCTTTTCAAAGCTTAAATGAAAAATAGGCTTATATGTAGTAAATACAAGTCTGTCTTGTTTCTTCATCTTCTGAAATTCAGAATCCTTTTCACTCTTTTATCATAAATTGTTTTTTAAGTTTACCCTAACAAAATGATTCCTACTTACCATGTAAGCTGAATTCTGTTCAGATAAAGTTGTGATATGATTCTGTCTCATGAAGATAGTGCTATCATTCTTTTACCAGCCTTTAATTCAGTCTTCTTGGTTATTCAAAATTATGTTGAGATACATATCTAACTATTTTGTGTTTATGTTCCGCTTTCACAGATCAATATATTAATAGGATATAGGTTAAGTTTCTTAAGCCTTTGGGGTGGGCTAGATATCATTCAAAATACTGAAGATTCAGATAAAATCTATTTCCATCAAAAATTAACGTGCTAGAGATTGTATGTTTTAAAGCTACATAAGTATAGATTTGTGTTTGGTAAAATGAAACATGATAAATTAGCCTTAGCTGATTGTATGCCACTGATGTTCTAAGGCCAATGTATAGCAGAGAGCTAGTTCAGACCTTTAATACTAAATCCAGGAAACAGTGCAAATAGCGTGGTAATACAGAGGGATTTTTATGCTTAGAGATACATAATTAAAGACTACAAAGTGGGAGGAGGTGAGGCATAGTTATTCTTCTGCCCAATTAACAGTTGACTTTGACCTATATTTTGAAATACTACATTGGGGATTAAGTATACCAACTCATGTTACTTGTAAATAACACAACTGTTCAACAGAACGATTTGTGCGTGTTTGTCCTGTGCAGCTATGTTTTTGTGATCTTTTCTAGGTCACAGTCCACCTATAGTGTAATAGCATCCTATCAGACCAACAGAGTTTGGCATATCATGAAAGCCAAGTTGTGTTGTAAACTCTTCTGCTGCATTTATGTATGAAGTTTTTTGCACGTGTAATGTCAGCAGGATCTATTGTTATCTGAGCTCTGTGCATCATTTAATGCGAAGCCTAGAACATAATGCATGTGTAAGCAGAGGTTGCTCAAGCAATTTAAGTATTGGTATTTTATAACTCCTAACTTTGCACATGTAATATTCTTGCAGGATAGGTTGCTTTGATGCAGCTTCCTAAATTTTGAACAAAGTAAATGGCAGGGAACCCAAACACTGGAAGGGTTAGCCTTTTGACAATGTAAATGTTTTTATCTTGAGCATATGAAATAGTCTATAGTACTGTAAGCAATGGACAGGTGATCTAGAAGGACTAAGAGGACAAGTGCTTTGTGCAGAGGCTAGGCAGAACATTCTTTTGAGACCAGTGGTTCTTGTATCTAACCTGTGTGTTCTGGTGGTTGCAGAACCTGATGCCCCATTGCTTTTTCTGGTCTTATGTCCCTATCAAACTCTTCTGGTTTCTAGCCTTTTGTTGTGCTGCTCAGTTTTGAATTTGCTGCTTCTGCCTTGTTGTTGAGGTCTGGTAGGAGGAACTCAAGAGACTTTGGCAGATACTCTGTCTTCCTCTTGTTTTGGTATGTCTGGTGTCTTAAGAGCCCTTATCAACCAGAAAGAAATTGCAGAGAAAGCCCCTCAGTCCTATGGTGTGACTTGTTCAGGCAATCTCTGAAAATGACATGTACAGTTTGGTAATCTAGTAGCAGCAGCAGGGAGATAATTCTGCTTGCCCTTTAACTCTTTCAGATGATGTAATGATTAAAAATGGCCAGCTTTTTTGGTTTGTGTGTGTCCAGCTTTTCTAGCCAAACTGGTGCTGACTTTTCTCCAAAGAACTGTAGGAGTTGTGTAACAACATTTTCCTAGTACTGCCTTCATAAAAGACAAAAGTATTGTTTGAAACATCATATAAAATGGACAGAAAACTTAAATGAATTTTGAGTTGCCAAGGAATTGAAAACAGCGGACACTATAATTACTGTTACTTAGAATGTCAAATTGCTGTTTATGAAAAGTACTTTATTGAAAAGGCATGGAAATTATTTGAGATTTTGGTGGGGGGAAAAATTAGAGCAATATTTCGTGTTAACCATGGTCAATTAAGTTGTAAAACAAGCAGCTAATGTTTTAGCTCACACTTTATTGAAGCAGAGGTGAAATGTTGACCATATCTTTGGAATTGCTTCCTATATTTATGCTTCAGAACTGAAAGTTTAAGACCCGTAACATACTAGTTGGCCTTTTGCTTTTCCACAAGGAATGGCATCTCTTGCAGTTACATATCCATTTGTTGCTGTCTTAGTACTGTGTTGTATTATTGGTACTTCAAACTTGTGAAATTGATTTTTGATATTTTGGCATCTGAAGTCAGTTACCTGAAAGTTGGAACTGTGGTGTAGAAGGCCTACCTGAAATAACCTCAGTGAATGCCTCAGACACACCAAATAAAACTTTCAACAGCCTAACTCACTCAGCTGTAGGACCTGTTCTTTCCTGCTTGAAGTCAGCAGTGTGCTTTTTTTAGATTTTAATTTGTTGGAGGAAAAACTAGATTTAAAGAATGTGTAATCAACCAATTGTGATTTATCGTCAATGGTCTGAGTCTGGGTGCTATCGTAAGAAATAATGGCTGTCTTTATTAGGGTATACAAGTGAGCAGTGCGATAATTAGTTGATTAATCTGTAAGCTTGCAGTCTGACTTGAGCAGTGAAGAGATCTGAGGTTTTAGGTTGGACAATTCTACTAGCTCTCCCCTGCCTTAAAAATAGCTTATGTGATGCTGCTTTCCCTTCCCCGTGAAGGCTGGGGAACATCCAGTTGTTGTCCATAAGTTAGTATGCAATTTAATTAAAAAGTCAACCACCTGCGGACGAGAATAGGTTGCTTAAAGGTAGTGAATAGGGAAGAAGTAATCATACAGAACCTGGCAGATATGAAAAAGGAGTATCTCTTTCCATTGAATTTGACCACTAGATGACACCACCGCAAAAGAATACTTGCCTAATATCTGTGAGCAAGCAACACTAGAATGCTTTAAGAGAACATAGTGTTTTTAAAATGAACCTACTTACAGAATTAGTAGACAAAGTTCTCTGTTAGGAAGATTGCTGCATCTGATCATACATTAGATATAGGTTAACATCATTTCTCTGCTCTGAGTGATCTGATATTGACCATTGCCAAGCTAGGAAATGTAGTCACAGAGCAACCTTGTCTCTAAGTGAAACTTCTTTTGTTAACTCATCAATTGTTCGTCTGATGTCCCGATGCTTTAGGACTATTCGTAGTGGATTAACCAGTGCATTAGGCCAATTAAGAGATTTGCACACTGTTTTCATCGCTCTAAGTCTTAACTGGAGCACAGGAAGTGTGTTGCTGGTCGTGACTATGCCTAGCTGATATGGAGTTAGGATGGTAGAAGATAATCCTTGTAAGAGATAAGGTTATAGGTAATTTTCCAACTTTTTCATTCAAACTGGCAACAAGGTATTACTCGTTTTATATATATGTAGTTGTCTTCTGAGCACTAGGTTAAGTTAATATAAGACCACTAGGTAGTAAAAGGCAAAGTGTCTTCCATGTTTAGACTCTAGTGAGTAAATTTAAATTATTTTCTAGTCCACCAACAAATTTTCCCCTTTGACATGTAGACTTCAAATCTGACTGGATGCCGAGGCACTGGAACTAACGTCTACAGAATCAGAAAGTTATAGTGTGTTTTTTGTAGTGGTAAAGCTTAAGCATAAGTTCCTGCATACAAAGAAAGTTTCCTACTTTATTTTGAAAGATGAATTGGAATTCCAGTAGCAAAGTTAGCATGGTGCTTCTGAAACAGCGTAGCTGACAGTACCGGAGAGCTGCTTACCTATCCATAGAACAACTGCAGTTTGCATACTTCCAGCATTACTGTTTAAGGATCAGGCAACTCCTGGCCTGGGAAAATCAGTTTAAGGAATTCACTTTCCACTGCCCTTAAGTCCTTTGGGATATAAATATATTTGTATTTGTTGACTAATAAATATATTTGTATTTGACTAATGGAAGCTATGAGATGATGATATCTGGGAGAGAACCTGCAACTGCTTTCTTATAGATCGCTGAACAGCTGTTACAGCTGGTTTTGGGTGATGTCAGTCTCTGTTAGCTCTCATTTCTGTGCACGCTCTCTACTTTTATAACTATAAATTTAAAGGTATAAGTTTTGGGTTGTTTGTTTTATGATTTTTTGTTTTTTAATTGGTACAATACTATGAACCCAAGGCAGGGCGGTCAAAATGACACATATACTGGTGTTACTGTTAGTGCTGTCCTAATTCAACAGGAGACAGCTGATGCAGCTACTATGTATGTAGGATTCTCTTATCCTAAGCAAAAACATGCTTCTTACTAGTTTCTTTGAAGCATACAATCTTAACTATAACTTGACAGACAAATGAAGATGCTAAAACTCGAAAACAGCAGCTCTTACTGTACTTCAGGAAGCCATTATGTGCATAAAACTTATCTCCTTGTTGTGTGCTTTTGTTTTATGTGTGCGTTAAACTGTGTGAGTTAGCTTAGTAAAAGATGTCACTTATTCTTTTAGATCTTGTCTCGCTTTTATCTCTGTAATTACTTTGAAGTGTATGAGAACTGTTAGGACAAGGATATGAGTTACTGCACTTACCTGACATTTATTTCTTAAATTTACTAAAAGCTGACAAAACAGAATGAGGCTATAGCTTTTTGGTACTTCTTGGTACTTGCTACTCTAGCTTTTGTATTACTCTTTTGGGGTTTTCTGTATTTAACTAACTTTACATACTATTAGAAAAGGTGTGTTTATTAATATTTTGCAGTTTGAAAAACACTGCTTTCACTTGGGTGTCTTTTAAAAAGTTAATTTCCTTTTGCTTCTGACTCACTTATCATTGTTTGCTTTATATTAAAACTTGGCCTCAAAGTATTGCAGTATTCCCCCACCATCCCATGTGAAACAGCCTTCTGCGTCCACGGGATGTTTTTTGTCTGCTTATTGTAAAGCATAGAGAGTCACGTTTATAACTCACCTGGGCCTTCAAGGGATCTTGTTTTTTTTACTTGAAATGAGGACATAGTAGAGTGCCAGACTGTTATTTCTATCACAGTTGTTAGCGCCAGCCAGATCAAAAGCTGTTGTGCAGAACACTCAATTGACGACAGTGAGAAGTGATCTTGCCTCTCACAGCTTGTAACTCCAGCCTTGGTTGGATGTAAAGGCCTTCTTGGCATTTGAGGAGAACTTCTCTGAAAGTGCCGGTAATTGCAGGGTCAAGGTTTCCGCTTGACGGCCTGTGATGGCTGTTTTTGGCCCGTTAAAGAGAAGTCACACTCCGCTATGTGTTTTCTTCAAATTGCGTTGGATGGAGATACCTGCTTGTCCTGCGACTCGTAATACCTTCTGTACATGTATTTGGGTTGCTCAGCTGAATGAAAGAGAAATTTGGGTTTTCAAATTTGGTTGTTTGTTACCCTTTGTTCTGGGTTTTCCTGAATCACTCTCATCTTGGACTACTGGTGAGTTTGAAGCATCTACCAGGTCTTGCCCAACTACCTTGTTAGGTGTGTGGTTTCCCCGGAACAAACTTTCCTAGTATCCCAGTATTCACTTGCCTAGATGTCACTTTTCAGTTAGGAAGGATAAACTACTGAAATCACTGAGCTATTCAAGAAATTATAGTGTGTCAGAGACTCTAAATGAGGGAGGTCTTGCTACTTCTCCTTCCTCCTCTGCTTTTGTCTGTGGCCAGCATTTGCCTCTTGCACATTGATTGCTGGAGTCAGTTACGTTCTTTCATCTGTGCAGCTGACCAGCCCTACCCAAAATTCATGGAAATCAATGGGAAAATCTCAGGTTTTTTTTTTCATTTTTGAGAGGAGGAGATATGCACTGGTATTTAAAAAAAAAATTACATTGGTGATATCTCTTCTGGCTTTGTGTTTAAAACTTTTGGGCTCCTGTGGTGGTGTTCTCTTTCTTCAAAAGCCCCCTGGATTTAATCATATAGGCCAAGCGCTTCCTGGAACCTTTCCCATAACTTAAGAGGCCTCGAAGAGCTTGGTTTCTGAGTGTAGCAAAAAATAAAGCTGTAAGCATTAAGGCCATCCTTGGGACAGGTCAGAGGACCTGTACACTTTTGTTAGAGCAGCCTGTAGCACAGAAAGAGGTGTGCAAGCCTGTTTGAGTATAGGGTAATCCTTTTGCAGGTTTACTGTTCCAACTTTTGTGTCTCAGTGCCTGAGCTAGAGTTGCTGGGAGTATTGTGTAAAAGTTCATGATAGCTCTATTCTCAATTTATCTGATCCTTTTCTGAATACCTTTGGGATTCATTTAGTGTGGCTGTAAGCTTTTTTTTCCCCCAGAATATTTATTATTTGAAGAAAGTGCTTCCTAACTGAGGGGGATATTAGGGTACGTATTTATTTATTTACTTTAATCCTGCTGTCTTTTTAGATTGAGGTGCCCCCAGTTCTTATTTTATGGGAAATAGTGAGTGAGCATGGTTTGACTTTGACACAAGCTCTGTAAAGATCTTAAGATACCCTTTTTAGAAAGTATTTCAAGTAGCATGCTTCGTTTGAGTGTCTTGCTTCAGCTTTCGGCTCTGCTGTTTTATGTGCCTTGTGATATAAAATAAGAGCTGTAATAAGGGAACTCAGGGAATGATTAGGTTGTTGAGAAGAGCAGACCTTTGTTCGCACTAGAAGCAGAGTGTCTTTGCCTCTCTTAGCCCAGGGAATTGGCTGCTACTAGCCATGACTTGACTGTAGCCAGGCTAAAAAAAGTCTTCATTTGTTGATTATTATTTCTTTAATGCCAGAGGGAATGGTTGCATCACTTTGTTTATTCTCCTGTCTATCACTGACCATTAAATTTCATTGGATTATGCTTTTATTTAGCCAGGTAATGTGAATTTCACTTGATTCCTTCCCCAAAGATTTCTGGTAATGGTTTGAAGGAAGGCATAGAGGATGGAGAATCACTTGCTTTCTGTGATAGCCTATTCCATTAGTCATTCTCCCTGTTTAATAATAAAAAAAGGGCGGGGGAGTGGGAAGGCAGCTGTATTGGGGATTTTACTACTTACTGAATCAAGTGTATAGAATATATAATTTACATTCTTACAGAAGGAGATGTGATACCCTGTAAATTACAGGGCTGCCCTATGGATAAGCAGGTAAATGGAGTGTTGGAAAAATACTTGGTGACTAAATATTCAAGTCTTTTTGTCCAGGAGGATTGATTCGTATACGTGTATTTTAGCCTCTTTGTCCTTTCATTGCGCTGTGTAGCGTAGGTTGCGATTTAACATTCATGTGGCTGTTTGCCTGTTACTGCAAATTTAGTGTATATGCACTCCCTCTAGTGGTCCTCAAATAGTAAATAAATTAGAAAAAGTGGGAGTTTTTTAATTGAATTGAACTCTCTAGGAAATATATTTTATAATCTGAAACAAAAATAATTCCACTAGGAAGTCTCTTTAGCAGGTGATCTTCGTTGGATTTAAAAAAACAGCCTAATAATACACATTCTGCCATGCAGTCAACTGCATATTATTTAGTATGAAGGGGATGCTTTGATATTCTGAATATTGGAAAACAAGATACTGTAATGATGGACTTTCATCTTAGGACTCAGCTGGAGTTTGGTGCTGGGCCAGACCTTAATAAGCCTTGTTGGACTTGGAGTTATTTTGCGAACAGCCACTATGCTCTGTCTCCATTACATACTACTTGGGCGCTCCTGGTTATTTACACGATGTCTATTTAGGTTTGCACAGTTAATTAGCTTGGGCCTTACTCGCCAGGAAAATGTGTCTTCCAGCCCCGCCCCAGCCAGCTTTGGAAACAGGGCTGGCTGCGTTGGAGTGGCAGTGTGCCTGCCGTCAGTGAGTCCAGCGGACTCAGGCTGACTCTACATGCAGGCAGCTCTGGTGTCCCCACAGATAATTAAGTGTTGGTCATATTATTGTCCTTAGGAATAGATAAGGATGTTAATAATTTTATGTTGTTTTCTTTTTTAAATTTTATTTTCATATTTTTTTA
>NW_009609631.1:16422-23042 GCF_000690535.1 Cariama cristata
TTTGGATAGTACTGTCTGCTTGCAGAAAGAGGTGTTTAAGAAATATTGTGACATTGTTTCTTTTTTGCTGGTATTCAGTTCAGATTAAAGAACACTTAGAATTTGTCTGTCATAGAAACAAAAAACCCCAACAAATCTTTTTTTTTTTAACTTAGGCATGATGCCACACTAATTCAAGCCTTGTGCTTCATGTATTCTCCATTTTATTCATTTCAAGTGACTGTGTTTGGTGCCCAGAAAGGAGAATTATTATGTGTTCTTTCTGCCCCCACCCTTTGAGCTTTTAGTGGTAGTATGTGACAGCATCCATTGACTGCAATAGTTAATTTTCATAAAGCAGACAAGGCTTTAGGAGATTAAACTAAAAAATATGAACCATGGCATTCTGGAAAGGCGTAAAAGTTAGTGGTTAAGAACCAGCTATAATACAGTTACCCAGCATGAAGTGTTGATTAATTATACTTTTTAATATGTAGTTAATTCTCCCTTTTATAACTAGCATTCAGGATGGCAAAGGAATAGACTTGTTTTGTCAATTGTGTGCATGCCAGATGGACTCTTAATATGTGTCAGCAGATAAATGGGCCATTATTAAGATTAGATGCATAATGATCATTTCAGCCTTGTTTATTTAGGTCATCGACAGCCGTAGAAGATGATCTCTTATAAGTAAAATTACCTTGGGATCTGAAAATCTTTAGCTTTTCTTAGACTGCTATCAAAATAAATGTAAAACGTTGGTGTCTAGTTTTAAAGTAACACATTAAGTTAACTTTTTAGCTTACTGAAGTGAGAACTGAAAAAAAATAGTTTACAACCACAAATAATTTTACCAGTGTCTTGGACTCTTGTCCTGAGTAATGCAGCTCATAGCTGTGTAAGCAGATGAATTTGTTCATTTATTAGATGGAACTCCTCGCATTTATTAGATGGACTCCTGGTACTAGTGAAAGACTTTGACGGTAATAAATGTCTGTGGTTTATTTCAGGTTGCAGTGTAAGATTTTGGAAGTCATAGCTCCACCCCATCACAATGGAATGGCGAATGGCCACGCCGGCAGCACTGATGGAGACACAATTGTCATCAGCGACAGTGACGACTCAGAAACGCACAATAGCTCTGCACAAAATGGGTAAATGATACTTTTGCAGTATAAAGCATTTAGGCTAGGTGGAAATGAGACTAAAGCAGATGTGGCAGAGTCTGACTGAAACAAATTACTTGATCTGTATGGATTGTGAGTGTTCAGCCACCTGAAGATGAAAGCTGAATATTCACAGGTGGCAGTTATGCTATGTGTAATCCACCAGAGAACTGTGTGTTATGAGAAACAGAGTATCTACATTTAATCATTGTTAATCTATTTGGAATGGCAGTGTTTGTGTTGAGAGATGGTGGAAGAGCCATGTATGCCTATCACTAGTCCTCTCTTTGCTGCAGAACCTGTGCTGCTATAGTTTGGAAAATGTGGTCATGTTCTGCGTTTCTGCAGTCTGGTACTACTTAGCATGATGTATTACTTCTATCGTGGGGCTCAGAGTTGAGATTGCCTTGTAGTAAGAGGACGTGCTCTTACTGGAACTCTCTGAAAAGTCTTTCTAGAGACTTAATGTGTTTGTGTTCAAAATATAAGAATGTACAAAACTTTCTTCATTGTGCATGTGTCCATATAGATATATGCCATTGCACTTAATGGATTTGATTATGATTTTAGGTGCCGTGAAACAGTGTGTGTCTTATCGCAAGGAGCTGCCTGTAGGCTGGAGTAGCTTAATAACATTGAGTAGGACAGCTTCCTGGCGGTAATTGTGGTGTTTAATTTGGAGTATCCCTTTACTGACCAGTAATTGAGCTTATATATGCAGCTTATCCTAGCAGTGTATGAGAATTCTGTGCTTCACAAGCACAATGTTGATGAAATAGAAGAGCTTGAAGTGGACCTCAGTCTTGTATCTGGCAACATACAGGCTTTATACAAACTGTTACTGACTTTGAGATGTCACATGGATGCAGAAGTTATTCTCACTGACTGCTACATGAGGACTTCCATGTCCTGAAATGCCTTGAATAACTAGGGTGGAGCTCCTCTCTTGGCTAGGAAAATAACATGGGATAAATAATTTTTAAAATTCTCTGCTGTCTCTTGAAGGCAATGTCCAAGTTGTTCATGAAGAGCTCCTACATCTTTGAGAAAATAAATGCATTTTCTGTGTTCCACAAGGCATATGGCATTTGAAAGGAGGTTATTCTTGGGATTATGCAAGTGTGCACAGAGCTGACTGTGGGATTGATCCCTTTATATTGCTGTCACTTCCATGCCTGCAGAGCTGGTAGTAAGACTGAGTCTTACAGTCCCAGGCAGTCTGTGGTTCTCCCCAGCTGATTAATTATTTTGACAATGCAGAGAAGGGAGGGAAAATAATTTCTTTCTCTTAGAAAGAGAAATCTTGTGAGAATATACAAATTTTTGAAGCGCTGTTCTGTGGCATGCCTAACTAACATTTATGCTACAGGCTTAAATTGCAAACGTTTTATGGCTTTAAAGTGCTTACTGGAAGTTTTAAGTGAGTCTTTATAACAAATTTCAGTTAGTTTCTGGATATATGTATTCTGGGTATATGCAAACTTGGAAAGTATTATTTGCTGTAACTGTAAAACCTATCTGAAAGTAGAGTATTGTTGTCGATTTTTGTATATTGGCATCTAAGATTATTTATACCCTCACTCATAACACTAAGAAATCCCACTGAACTGAATGACATCATTTTGCAGCCCTAATCCTTCAGGGACTCTATTTTGCTGTTATGGAGAAACGTGGATGTGGAGAGTATGGATGTTATTCACCTTGGGACCAATGTAAAGTTGATAAGTGCAGAGCCACTGTTCTGCCTCTGCACACAAATCCCAGGTTTTGAGACCTAGCCTTCGTGCAAAGCTGCGGTGCCGTTGAACAATGGTACAGCAGATGCTCGGTGTGTTTGTGAGAGAGGGGGAGGGGAGCACAGCACAGATTGATGGGCCATCTGCAAATATTTTTCCTAAAGAATCTGTAAGGCTAGAGAATCTTAACTGAAAATAGATGTCATTAGAGATCCCCGCCTTTTTCTGACCCTACCACTGTCTGTGGGGCAGAAATAGCCACATGTTCTGTACAAGTGTTCCTGCTGATGTTCTGCGGTAAAAGCTGAGGTTGTACAGGGGGAAAGAGGCCAGGGCACTCTCACTCCTACACTCCCTCAGGAAAACAGGCTGCCTTGTAAGGACTGAGTTATGAAGCAAAAGGCAGCAATCTTCTGAGATCTTAAACCATTGATACTGTGCGGTGAGACCCTCGGGTACTGTAGGATAGTGGTCATCATAGAATAGCAGTATTCATACATACCTTAAACTGCTAGGCTTAGGGTAAGGTTGAACTCTTGCATTTGCTTTAGCAGTCAGCAGCAGACTGGAGATTGAGGGGCTTGTACTGCCAAATATATACAATACTAGCGGCAACTTAATTCATGGCATTCCTCCTGCCAGGGCTATGAGTAATGTGAACCATCAACCACATCAGAAATACTACAGGGAGGGAAAAAAAATTATTCTTGGCTTACTGGCTGGTTTATAGCAGTAAATGTGGGTGTTTATTCAATTTGAAGTGAAGTATCATCTTTATTTTGGGGAAGGGTTAATTGTTTCTGCAAATCTTGGGATGCGAGCAGAGGTTACAAAGTTTTTTGAAATAATACCAGTGGAACCTTACCGTCTAGATTTTTTACAATCTTCAACCTAATTTTCTGCCTCTATTTGGAGAAGAAATTATGAACAGGCTATGTCAAAAAGTGTGGTCATAGCTTGTCATTAAAGCTATACAGTGTCTTCAGTAGAACAAATCTTTCCTCATCTTTAATTCTTATCTTTCCTTTCTTCCACTCTCATACCTCCATCCCCTGAATCTAATAATAGGGATGGTAGGTCTTAGTCCACTTTGTATTGTGAGGAAAGACCGAAGTACTGGATCAAAGTCAGCTTAAAATTTTCGTCAAAAGGTTCAAAGTCAGGATTTTGTTGCAAAGTGCTGTTGTCTTGTCCTTAGAGCAGTATAACCAGCATTCTGTTAACAGTCTTCAGGTTGCTGTATTTCCTTGTTGAAGTTCTAGTCAGATTCCAGAAAATATTTGCAGTTCCAAACAGGCAGTTGTAATTACTCAACACAGAGTAGCTTGTCAGTGGCAACCTTCAAAGGGGTGCAGAGGCCAGCTTTTCTATCAAGATCAATATACTGACAGGTTATCTCTGCGTAAGGCTTGCACTGGAGCATTCTTCAAGGGAGCTTTTTCCACTCCCAAGCTTAGTCGAAGAGAAGAAGAAAAGCCACTGCGTCTTTATGGAAAAGCAGGACAGCATTCATTTTAGATGCATTCCTCGTCCTCTAACTCTCAGTATTTTTCTGTGCAATTTTTCTAATTCTGTTAATACCACAAGATATAGATAGCTCCAGCAAGACTCAGGCCAGATAGTATAGATAGTCATGTCCTGGACAAGGTAACTCAGAAGGACAAGGTGTCGGAAGTTTCTTCGTACAGCTACCTTAAGACCATGCTCTCTGAATATAATACGGCAGGACGGTAAGGAGAAATTTATATCCACGTCGTGGGGTCACCATGCCAAAGTAATTGAAGGGCTGATGCGATTATTGTCTGTTAGTGATTCAGAATAACTTCATTCAAAAAATGCAAGACTCTGCCAGGTGCTACGCACTTTTACTTGAGTACAGTAGAAACTAGTATAATATGGGTGAGTCTCTTCCAGTTTTCCCCTACTAAGTTACAAGATACTCTATATTCTTTCCTCTGGATCTGGTGGTCTGTCAGAGCTGCCCCGCAAAGACTTGCTGTAGGGGATCTCTGCTGCGAAATCAGTCTAACCTTTATAAAGCATTATATAAAACACATAAGAGTTAACAAAGTAAAATATAACAAAAAAATAATATTATGACTTTTATGCCAAAGTGACTAGATAAACGATATAATTTTTAAAGTTTTCTACATATACTGAATTAGCTCTTTCTTCCTCTTCTGCACTAAGCAAAATTTTGACTTTAAATTTGGATTTATGGAGGAGGATTTCAGTAATATGTTAACTTCTTAGGATAATCATTGGAAACTGAGAAACTAAGCAGAAAAAACTTAGTATGTTTGGAAATTAGGTTGGGGCTATTGTATATGATCCACTGAAGGTGAGAGAAGGACTTAGTCAAACTGAAAAGTAAAGGTTAATGATACAAGAGTTAACCATTTGATTATTCTTTGGGCCTTGCTTTTGATTACAGACAGTATCAGAGCTTAGAATCTATTAAAAATGTATAAATAAGCTAATATACTTTTGGTATAAGATTGGCATTCTCGTACCTTTTATTTTGTATCTGAACATTATCTGTTCTGTTTGAGTCCTTCCTTTAGCTTGTTAGACTAAAGAGCTGGAACCGCAGCGGTGTATGGTGAGGGAAACAAGTTTCCATTTGATACTATCCAGAAATTCCTAGCTACTACATTCATTACTTTAGCTTTCCTGTCTTGTGACTGAAGGTGATTGTGGAAGACCCAAGTCACAGTATGACCAAAATACGAAGCCTCTTCTAACAAAATTAAGATTATAGCAGAGAAGTTAAAATGTTGCCAGTTACTTTTTTTATACGATTTATCTCTGTTTTACTAATATGACTAGCCGGCTGGGGTTTTTAATTATTTTTCTTAAATTGGAGTTAGTCTGAGTGACTCAACTTGATTTTTAACTAGGATAGCATCGTGCGAGGCACACAGTGTATATGATAGTGCCATAGGGCTTATCTGTAGTCCAATAAACAGACGTTGCTGTTTCCAAGTCTAAATCTTCTTTTCTATCCCTTCATTTGTATTTAACTAGGTGGATCATTTAATCGTTGTAAACTCTTTTTCTACAGAAATTTGCAAATTATTCTCATGTAAAATGACACTAACTGTAGATAAGTACTGTTTCCTTTACACTTCATTTGTATGAATTAACGTATTATTAGGCATCTGAATGTTGCATTTATTTGGACTTTATTTCACAGAGTTAGTGGGGAAAAAATAAGAATTGGAGCAAATTTCATATTCAGCAACTTTGCAAAGTTGTGTGTGTTCTTCATAGGGGTAAAGAATAGTAAGTGGTATATTGCTTTATTTTGTTTTGTCACAGACTCCACCTTCAGGCATTTTGTAAATGTTAGGACTGACAATGATGATGAAATGCATAGCTGTAAATCTCCCAGTTCATCCATGTAACTTCCTCACCTTCCCTTACTGTTGAAGTAAGATGACGGCTGAATTCTTCCCGATAAAGCTAAAGCAGTATGACTTTTGATTACAAATTACCACCCTAGGAGAAGTTAATTCTGTTGATTAATAGCAAAATGGAACATTCTCTGTTCATGAAGTCTGTCCGTAAATGTACCACACTATTGTCTATGACAAAACACTCTCTCTGTTTTTTTTAAAGGAGTGAATTTTGTTTTGTTAGCACACCAGACCTAGGTGGTTATTCTCCTAGGAGGTGTAGGAAAACAGTTACTGTTATATTAAAACTGAAGAAATATTTTCCGGGGCGGGGGGGGGGG
>NW_009609631.1:23073-46807 GCF_000690535.1 Cariama cristata
GTGGTGGTGGAAATCTAGTTCCCTGTAGCTGATAGCTGTAAAAGGGAAGTATACTTTGAGGGGAAAAAAACCCCATGTAACCCTTAAGTATTGATTTTAAAGTGTAGATGCATTGCCTCATGATTCCTGTTATTTTTAGAATGTTGTTGGTGAGAGTGTTTTTTTGAAATTGATATTTCAGAAAAATACACTACCTGTTTTTTATTCACTTTGAGATGTGATCCATAGCTCTAAGGCTACTATTTTTATTCATTTTATTTAACTCTGCCTTTTGGACTCCTTTCTTAGCATCTTTTTCTCCTTTTTCCTGCCTTGCTGTTGCCATCACGAGTACCAAGAGCATTGAGGAGACGATATTCTGAGGGATAGGGTTGTATCGTTACTTGTCTCCCGCTTTGTTCTTCCTTTCCTTCTCATCTCCTGTCTCCCCACTAAGAAAGCCAACATCCCCAATCCCTTTTCCTGTTCCTTGCAGGAACTGGCTTTGATGCAGATCTAAATCTAGTGGCAGAAAAGTTGGCAGAAGTGACTAGGTCCTCTTTGGTACCAGTGGAAGTTACAGCCACTATTAAATATGGCTGGATGTTTTTAAGAGGCCATTGTGTATGTGTGTAAATATATTAAACTTGTACAATAGAAGACTGATGTTTTGTGAATTTAGTTAACTTTTAATTTTTTTAATTTTTTTTTAGAGAGAAGAAAGCCATAATTGATCCTTCTCTATTCAAATACAAAGTCCAACCTATTAAGAAAGAACTATATGAAACTGTTGTCGTTAAAGCATCTCAACTAAGGTAAAAAATAGTATATGAAAGTTAAAATTGTACTTTATAACTGTGTGAGTTGTGTAAGTAACTGTAAGAAGTTTTTGATATAAATTGGCATTTTAAAATAATATGTTAGAACTATTAGTTACAGGCACTGGAACAAAATACTGTTTCACAAGCTTTCTGTAGCAAGGGTTCCAAGCTTTACTAGTATTAACACAGATACCAACTCCTTAGAAGTCCCAGCTTTTGTTGGCACACAAATGAGACCTGCTGTTGCTTCTGGTACCTGTGCCTACTGCTGTGACTGATGGAGTAGGTGAAAAAAAAGTTTGAGAGCCCTATTCTATAATATTGATGAACTTTTGGCATTGTGAGCATTCTCTCTCTCTCTCTCAGTAATGGTAGCTTTACTGCTTTGAAATGTTGGAGCAGACATTGACAATCAGACTGCTTTACTGCTTTAAAATAGAAAGCTGCGAAGCAGTTTTACTCCTTAACATAATTTTGTCCAACCCCAAAAACCAAACCAAACAAACAAAACACAAACCAAAACAAAAAACCAAACAACAACCTTCAATGATTTCAAGTCATTTAGTTCCAGCGTGAATCAAGATTAGTTTCTTCATTAACTACTCCTGTGTAGTCAGTTTTCTTGTTCCCATGAAGTATTGTGGGTTCCCCGGGATGCCAGGAAGCATTTAGAGCACATACTGTCCCATAGCGAGGAGTGCCACAGCCTGACCAAGCAGTGAGCGAATTCACCCCTCTCACTTGTTGGCTTGAGACTTCTGTGCCTTACCTCTCTGAGAGATGTGAATGCTGCTTTCCTGCTGTCCTTGTTTGCTTGTTTGTCTTCACCCTCTTCTGTAACAATCAGACTTCAGTTTTATTTGGGATTTTTAAAAGCTACTGTGATAGAAAGGAATGTTTGGAGAATCTAGCAGGGATGAATAGGCTGTGGAGTTTGTGTGTGTATATACAAGAGGACATAGCAGGATCTTCAAAATAAAAATTGCAGATGCATAAAATAACTGTTTAAGTATTACTTGGGTTTTGTTTTGTTCGTAGGGAAATTTTTAACTGAATTGCAGTTGCAAAGAATGACTGTTAGTTGCAATAGTAAGGGTGTAGTTTCTAATTAAGAAAATGAGGAAGAGGTCAATCATATGATATGTTACATATATTCTTGCACATTGTCAACTGTACTTAAACAATAATTAAAGATGTTATTTGATAATGCTACCTTTCTATCCTCATACAGCCGGAGGAAACATCTCTTTTCTCGTGACAGACTTAAACTTTTTCTGAAACAACACTGTGAACCACATGATGGAGTCATTAAAACTAAGGTAAACAAGAAGGAATGATTTGTGGGATAGAATATTGACCCTACTCAGTCTTTTTTTGCTCTTCTCTACTAGCTGCTCAGAGCTTCTTTTTTAAACTACATCAAGCTTAGCTTTTTGTAAGTATAATGTATTGAGTTAGTATTTGACTTTTCCAAAATAAAAGGATGAATACTGAAACCTTTTTCAGTATTCAGTAAAAGAGTTTAACTTTTTCTTGTAAACAAGATGGTAGTTTTTCTGTACATGAAGCAGAATTTAATTTTCTAATTTCTTCTTTAGATACCAGTTTAGAAAAGTCCCCAAAATAAAAATGGGAGCTTTTGCCTAGAAAAATATTATTTATTAAAACATAATGTATTTTTGCTTAGTCTAACATGAGTTGTTTTTATTCTTCAAGGTATGCAGCTGATATTTATAAGTCAAATAAAATTAACTACTTTTGTTTTGATACAGTAAGCTAGTATTATTCTGTTGTAATGCTTTTAGCTGGAAAATATTTTATTGTAGATTGAATTCAGTCTCCAGTTCTTCAGTGAGACAGAAGTACCAAAAATTCAGGTGGCTGGAATGGGCTTTTGATGAGGCCTTAGATGTTGAAGATACATATTTTTGTTCATCTTATGTGGAGATAAACGGTGATACTTAGTACAAATTCAGGCTAAAGTTCACATCTTAGTCTGCGCAGGATGACTCTGAGAATTTGTTTCCATGTACTCAAAGAATGGAGCAGCTTTTCCCACACTTACTAACTAGGCAGCAATTTCCCTTGCCTTGCTCCTGGACTCTTTCACTGTGTATTGCAGCCTTGACCCTGAAATCGTCCTTATCTTCATCTTTTTTTTAGAAAGTAGCATGTTTGTTTATTATGTCTTGTATCTTGTGTGTGTGTTTAAGAGGAATCTTCATACAGCTATGTAACTGCTCATTCTGTACAGGAAGGCTCTGAGAGATGAGAGCATCCATGACAGTCTTGCCTCTGAAAGTTGTGGGGCAACTAAGTTCTAAATATGTTTGTAACTTTGAAGACTGTGTCTCTTAAAGAAATGGAAATAGAAGAAAATAGAGCTGAAAGGGATAAACCACCCCTTTCCTTGGGCTTGTTAGTGATCATGTTGTCCCTGATGTGATACAGTGAGCTGGGTCAAGTGATCTGTTAGCGACGCTTTCTGGTGCCTCAGGAAAATTGTTATATTCTGTATATGTATGCATTTGTCATCTTCTCTTTGTTTGGGCTTTTTGTGGAGTGACTCCCGAGTTTCCCTTGCTGATTGCCTTGCATGTCAGCAGTTATGTGAACATGTCCTATTTGGAGTGTCTCCTTTGTGTCCTCATCTGTAAGACTTGAATAAGGGCAGACTTTCTGAAGTCACCAGGTTGAGAAAGCTGACTTGAAAAGAAACTTTGACAATTCAGAATGAGAGAAGTCATAATTTTTCTCCTCCTCCAGAAAAGTTTAAGTATGATAGAGAAATATGTGATTCTTCAGTAACTTTTCTGGCTTTCTCTGTCAAAAGTCATTCTCAACACATTTCAGTAACTTGCTAGGAAGACTGTGTCCAGCTGTGTTTGCTGAAAGGCACCTAAAGAAATAAAATCTTACCAAATGAGGCCAAATTCTATTTTCAAATGTGTGCTGCTTACATTATTATCCATTTGGTGGAATAACTCTATGCTTATGCTATTTAAGAGTTTTATTTCTTACCTGAAGCTAACAGTTGTGAATCTAGTTACTTTTACTGTCTTTTTTTTGGTGAATTATTCATTCATTAGCTTATATTTACAAAAATGTAAGAATTTCATAATGAATATCTGTTTTAATCTTTCTTACTAAGGCAACATCAATTGCAAAATATAATCTAGCTGAACAAAGTTTCTCCTGCTTCTTTCCTGATGACCCACCTACGTTTATCTTCAGTCCTGCAAGCAGGCGGCGAGGGAGACCTCCAAAGAGAGCATCTACTAGTCTTGTAAGAAATAACATTTTTAAATCCAGATGAAGACACATCAGTGTAGCCTTTAAATTCTTCATTTTCTCTGAGCTTTCAGAACAGTTGGAATGCAAGATTGATGTTGTGCTTTTTTTCTTTGAGGATGAGTGGGGATATATTACATAATTGCTATTGTAGTAGATTGCTTTATAGTTAAGCTGGTAAAAGGGACTATACTTGATATGTTATTATCTTATTTTTATCTTTCTTATTTCTGTGATCTCACCAAGAAACCAGCTTTTCAGTGTGTTGTGAAGGTGCATAGAGTACTTGTCCCTTCTGGGAATGATCAATAAATAATTTGCATTTATGTCACTTGCCTATATTTAAATGCAGCGAAGCTTAGTGCTCTAAACTATTTAAAAAGAAAGCTGGAAGAAAAAAATTTGCGTTGGAACCTCCCTCCCCATTAGGCAGGATCTCTGAATACTTAGTATGTTTGTTGGAAACACTTACAGTCTGTTTTTATTCTTGTTTTAGAGAACTATTGAAAAATTGGGAATATCTGTTGCTGGTCATTTCACTGTATATTCACATATTATGTTCTCTTTTTCTACTCCCCCTCCGAATTCTCTATCAGGAGGATGAGATTCCTGCTAAACGAAATACCCAAGGAAACAAAAGTAAAGTAGCAAGGGAAAAGACAAGGTTCCCGAAGCTGAAAGAAGATATGCAAGCCATGGGTAAGTTCAGGTTTAGTCCTATGACTAGTAGAACCAGTTTTTGCAGGTCTGAGCACAGGCCATAATTAGAGTATTTTGGGGGTTGTACCTTTCAAAGGGAAAATGTGCTGTGGCAGTGTGCTATTACTATTGCAAAGTGCTCCTTTCAGTGGTTAGAATGGTTGTTTCCTGAATTTTTTTTTTATTTTTTTTTTTTTTACTAAACTGAGGAAATGTGGGAAGCTTGTGGTCCAGCTGTGTTGATTTCTATCTCAGATAAAGAGCAAAACAAATTTTTGCAGAAGTTTGGATTGCAAAGCCATGTATAAATTTTACTAGCTGAAGGTACATCAAAACCTGAACATTTAACACAAATCAATCTGTTGTATGAGGAAGATCTGTAAATGGAAAAACTACCTCAAAATTTAAAAGAACTGCAAAACTTTCTAAACCTGTGATAATCCTTAAGGAAATCTTGAGTCTTTCTGAAGGTGTCTGTGCATAGATATTTAAGGTATGTGTAAATGTTCTACAAGATTACTTAGAATATGTTTACAAATTTTTTCTAATTGAAAGAGCACAAATCACTCTGAGATTTTTATTTTGGAGTGATTGAATTTATTTTGGCTTAGTTTCGACCTGTTTCTGGTCTATTTAAGCTTGATTTCAAATGAAGTAAGGAGGTCCACATGCCGTTTGTATGGGTTTAACTAGGTAAAGTGGTGCGTCTTCCTGAGGAGATGCAGCTCAGACAGAGAGATGTTGTTCTGAATTGTAAGCACTGATATCCTTCCTAAGGAAAGGCTTTCATCTGTGGAAATATTTCCGTGAACTTCTGGTTTCTAGCTCTCATTTCCATTATTATAGGATGTTTTAGGGTGGCAGGGACGTCTGGAAATCATCTAGTCCAACATGTGCTTGAATAACTGCAAGGTTGTCTGAGGCTGCTCAGGACCTTCATAGGAGATGGGGACACTAGGGTTTAGTGGGCTCCATTAAACTTGTGCATCCATTTTTTCATACAACTAGCATCTATTTGTTTATGTGCTAGAAATGACAGCATAGAACAAGGTAATAGCTGATCAACATCAAAGCTGCTTCCTTTCTTGTGTAGTGTTAAGTACAGCTTCTAGAAGGCTAATTAAAACAGAGTCTGGATTAATTTTATCTTTCTTTTTTTATTCTATTGCACCCCAAAGCCCTTGAAACATATAGTTTCAAACAATGAAAGAGCGATCAGCCTTGAAATAAGTTGTAGAACATGGAGATCCAAATGTAGTATTTGTATTTTTTGCCATCTCACTAGAAAACTGTCACAGCTTGTTGATATTCAGACTTTTAAAATGCTTTCTGTTCTTTGTTGAGGACACAAAATGATGATAAATGCATCAATAATAATAATAAAAAAAATGGTGGTGTCACACTTGTTCTGTATGTTCATTTTTGGCCCAATGTTGACCCATGATTATAAACTTTTTTTAAAAATATGCAGTTCTTTAATTAGAAACCAGCAACACTTTATACTCATTTTTTGAAAAGTATGATCCCATCCATACAATAAACTTAAAAATGCACTTTAAAATACACTATATTAATGTAATTGAGTATTAATCTAAACATTTTACCTGTAAATAATGTTTCATTGGAATGGCAATTACTGACATTCATAAAATCTCTTACAAAGAGCTGCTATAGTACTTTACTAATGATGGGAAAAGGTAGCAAAGTACCAAGTACCTTGAAAAATCAACCTTCTCAGTATGTAGAAGAGTACGGGGGATCAACTTCACTGCTTTTGTTTGCTGGGTGAGAGACGTTGCTGGTGTGTGTAGTAGCTATCTGTAAAAGCAATCTAGCCCATTTTCAGAATTTTACAGGAAAACGTAATCGAAATCTTTCTTTTGAGCGCCATCCACTTGGTAACAGAAGTAAGGATCTCTTTTCATTTCCTTCACTTGTGATTCTAGCTTTCTTGTTTATTTAATTAAAATGGTAAGCCCCCTTACTCCCTTCTGTTTGTTAGCTTGTGTGTGGGTTGACAGACATTGTCTGTCCACAGAAAGTGGGAATTTGTATCCTGCTGTTCTTGTGCAGACAGCTACAAAGAAATCTGAATCTCCTCAGGCAATAACAGTTATACCAACTTAAGTTCAGCTTAAACCATGTAACAGAAGTAAAACTTGTACAAAACCCACTGATATACTAAGTAGGTTTCAAATGTATTGACTTTTCAGTAATTCAGTAATGATTAAATATTTAAAGATCACTTATTTAAAGGTTTTTACTGTCACAAATATTTCATGGTTATATGCCACAGCTAGTTGTGACATGCTTTTATTAAGCAGTCGTTACTAGATATGTTGCTGGAATTATATGTGGTTGCAATCAGTTGTCATCTTTATAGGTCACTTGATAGAAACCAATAAACAAGTAATAAACTTCTGTACACTCATAAAAACAGAGATATTTGACTTTATTACAGTGATGACAACCTTGTAAAACGTGTAATACTTAGACTTAAAATTCTGGTTCTCTAAAGAGCTTTCAAGTGATGGAATTTCTGGTTGGCATAGAAACAATTCAGTCTTCATAACAATATCTTTTTCGTATGGTAATTATAAAAAGATCAGTCTATTTAGCACAGTTAAATAAAATTAACATTTTTATAAAAGAAAAAAAACTTTTTTTTTTTCCTTTATAGCTTTTGAAAAAGCTAAATTAAAACAAGAGAAGGCAAATGCTATAGAAGCTAAGAAAAAGGAGAAAGAAGATAAGGAAAAAAAGAGAGAAGAATTAAAGAAGATTGTGGAAGAAGAAAGGATGAAGAAGAAAGAAGAGAAAGAGAGACTCAAAATAGAAAAGGAAAAAGTAATGCATTTGCAGTATATGTGTTTCATATAGCAACAGTATAATGGCTTTCTAGTTTACTTGTTTTTTAGATGCTATCTGCTTCAAGTTATTTTCCATTAACTGTTTTCAGTTAATAGAAATGCCCTTTAGAAGAATAGGCAGTTATAAGATATGATTATGGATATGTATTTCTGGATAAGGTAGTTCACAAAAAGTTCACTCTGAACTAACTTCTGAAGTAATGTGGTGAGGAACTTTTTTTGCCAATAATGCATGACAGTATTTGATTTGATGTTTGTCTTCTACTTAAGTGTTAAAGACACTACGGCATCTGATTCACAGCATATTAAATGGTTGTGGGTTTCCTTGTGGTTTCTCTTTGGATGGAAATTGCTAAATAACTTCTTGTCACATTGAATATGAAGAAATTATTTATTCCACTATATTTTACCACAGCCACATCTAATATCTATTTTGATGGTCTTTTTTTGTGGCAACTTTCATAAATACTCTTATTTTTAGATCTTTTTTTCCTCAGCCACTTCTGTTTAAAAAAAAACAACCACCAAAACAAACGAAAAAGCCCTCAACAAAACCCCATGTCTAATCCAATAAAGTATCACTGCAGTTTACTTCTAAATATTTTTGCCGATATTTTCTTCTACAAATTAAAAATTATTAGATTATTTCATTCTAATTAAATATGTTTTAGTTCTGTTTTTCAGTGTGATTGAAGTAGTAAGTGGTGCAGTTCTAGAAACTATAATAGGGTGATCTGACCATATTTTATATACAGTTGTGACACACTTTTTCAGGAAAGAGAGAAGCTGCGTGAAGAAAAAAGAAAATACGTGGAGTACCTGAAACAGTGGAGTAAACCTAGAGAAGATATGGAGTGTGATGATCTTAAGGTATGGCTGAATTTGGAGTAGCTCAAGCTCGTACTTTACAGGGCCACCAAGCTGGATTCCCTAATGCAGAGGCGGATCGAGATCTGATCTGAATTCTAGGGGTTGTGAATCACCTGCAGTCATGTAATATTTCCCAGTGGTGATGCCAACAGGATTGTCTGCATCTGCATTTTCACCTTCCAGAAAAACTTTACAGGCTGTTCTCATCCTTAACGTGGAACAGATGTATTTTTAAAGCGCTGACCTTACTGAGTGGAGGCATTGCATATGCCTGACTTTTCTGTTAAATATACAAGATGAGCTCACGTAGAATAAACCTAAGTTACTTAAACAATTTGAGTAATGAAGAAACCAATTTTTTGTCTGCTAAAGGTAGAAAGGACATTAGCTTGTTACTCCCTGTGGCGCTCTTTTGATTTAAACTCTAGCTGTGTCCTTGCTTAACGAGCATCTTTCTGGATGATCCTGGAAACCTATAGAAAGAAACAAGAATTTACCTCCCAAAGAGCTTAATGTTCTAAACAAGGGTATAGCGTGTCTGTACATAGCGGAAGATTGTTTAGTGTTACACATTTATGTACACTTCATTATGATTAATTTTGGCAGGGGATAATGAAAGGAGGCAAAATAGTCAGAAACACAAAGATGAGTTTATTTGAGATACACAGGGAAACATGATGGAAGTGCAAAGAGGACAAGTGGGAATAGAGGAGAGTGTTAAATGAATTGAAGTGATAGTACTGGTTGGGAGGATATGAGAATTGACAATATTGGCAAGGAGAGCTGTATAGGCTCTTGAGAGTGAAAACTGATAGCTATGTATAGAAAGAAGAAACTGAAGAAAGGAAAGAGCATTGTCAAACTGAGAAGAAGCCGTGTACAGTGCTGCTGTTTTTCATTGGAAAAGAAAAAAGGAGAGGTGGGAAAGTGGTTATCATTACAGTGAAAATTGACAAGAATATGAATAAAGATGAGTTTAGGTGAGGACTGCTTTTCAAAAAATTCCCTTCCCAGGAAATGCATAAAATACTTTACTGTGTCCTTCTGAAAACACAGTATTCAGCATTCTTCTTGTTCATGTTTGTGAACTACCACCTTTGTGGAAAGGAGCCATCTTTCTGGAATTTGTTTGACTCTGCTAAGAAACATTAAGTGAAGACAAATCTTGAAGAGTTACATCAAGATATTAATTTGAAAGTCAAACTCTGTGTTAGACACTGATCTGTGATTTGGAGGTGGCGTCTCTGTTAAGTGGTCTTGTTACATGGTTACATCAGCTCTTTAAAATATCTTCAGCTATCGTAACTGCCTTACCACTGCAAAAACCCAAATACCAGAATACTTGGTCATTAGACACGATCTTGCATATCCTAGTATTAGATGGGTGTGTTTTTATGTGAATGTGTTGGGTTTTTGTTTGCTTGTTTTTGCAGGCAATAATGAGTAACTTTTTAAGAATATGTTTGGTTTTGCTTGTCTGGATAGTTCCAGCAAACTTAAAGTCAAAACACTTGTGACATAATACAGGTTTAAAGGAAAAATCTTGACAACCAGTGTATTAACTTGTAGTGGGTTTGAGTTTCTTTAAACAAAGATATAAAATCATTCAACGTCATGAATGTGAATAAACTTTTATCTCAAGAGATATATGTCCAAGTTACATGCTTTTCAATGTTTAAAGGTAGTATTACCACAGATGTTACCGTGGTAATTGATTATGTGTCTTGCAGAACCATTTTCACGAAAATGTAAAGAAATACTGCAGATATACTCCTTAGAATCATAGACTGTTTGGTTTTAATCACTTGTGTGCTCTGCAGAAACCAAATACAATATTAAGTTGTCCCATTTGGATTGCAGGAACTTCCCGTTCCAATACCAGTGAAGACGAGACTTCCTCCTGAGATCTTTGGTGATGCTCTGATGGTTTTGGAGTTTTTATATGCTTTTGGGGAACTTTTTGATCTTCAAGATGAATTTCCTGAAGGAGTGACTTTAGGCAAGTTGTCATTTTTGTGGCAAGGTGCCCCAATTTTGTGGTGTTCCTGCTCTTATCAAACATCTTAAGTGCACCCAAGTACCAGTGCTACAAAATTTCCTGTGCAGCTTTAATATGTCAGTGCTTACATGTGCATATCAATTTAGTTTTCTCTTCACAGTCAACTTCTGCAGTGTTTATAAAATCAAAATTAATTTCAGTGTAGAAGCTGTTAATCTACTTAGTAAAATGTCTACTTGTACGTTACTCTTGCAATTATATATTAAGAAAATAATGTTGTTTTGTCAGCACTCTTTCTGACACCATCTCCTTAGGAATATTTGAAGTAAATTATGGGAAAGTAACTTGGTTATCATATCTGAAGGAAAAAAAACTGTTTTCATTCTTCAGTACATAATTGTTTTCCAACTTTGTGGCAAAAGTGACGCTTCTTAAACTTTATTCACAGAAGTTTTAGAGGAAGCTCTTGTAGGAAATGACACTGAAGGCCCACTATGTGAATTGCTGTTTTTCTTCCTGACTGCCATCTTTCAGGCAATGGCCGAAGAGGAAGAAGAAGTGGCCAAAGATCAAATAGCTGATGCTGAGACCAAAGGTCAGATCCTTAATTTTACTGCTGAAAAACTGAAATTCCACTGGAATTAACTTTAAACTGCATGATTTATGGCATTCCTTTGTTTAACCTTGTCTTATTATGCATGGATATTGTGTGTAAATGGACTTGCTTTTTCTCTTTCATCTGAAATTAAAGCTTTAAACTGGGCATGGAGGGTGGGGTCTGGGGGGAACCGAGAAAAAGCAAGCTCATTGTTACTACAATTGTATCCAGCAAAGCATAATAAGCTTTTAACAGCACTGCTTATATTTTGGAGGTAGGGAAACTTATCTTCTCCTTCCTCCTCTTCCTTCAGCACTGTTAGATGTTTCTCCTGAGGGTCAGGAAACCAGGCATTTTCCTAAATCTTCTCAAAGGTCTTTATCTGTAGCTGTAAAAAAAAAAATCTGGACCTAACTAAATTAGAAACTACAACTCCCCAGCATAACTATAATGGAGAGTTCAATATTCATTGTCATCCAAGACCTAGAAGTATGCATCCACAACTCCTAGATACTACCATGTCCGTGTATTTTTCCAGTAAAGGATCTCATAGTCACTCTGCCTTTGGTCTTCACTCTAAGGCTGAAGTTGCCCAGGTTTCCAGAGGCATTTGGTATACGCTAACCACTGAGCAGAAGGAAGTGCAGGCTTTGTTCCAAATTTCTGTGGTCTCGTTTTTATGGACTGCCAAATTTGCTGGCTAGCCAAAGGAGAAGGTTTGACCCTTCCTGCTAGTCTTTATTTCAGTAGAAGTGGATAAGAACATAAGAGCCTTCCCCATTTGACATCAAGTGAATCCTGTGGTGCCCCCATAAGACAGATGTGTGAGGTACAGGAAAGTTCCTTTAATTCCTCCCTTGAAGACTGTGTATTCTCATGCTTAAGATTTATGTCCAATCTATAAAATGTCTTTATATAAAACATGGGCACTATCTTTAGCAATGAAGTTACAGATTTGGTGCAGTGTTAACAAATTTAGACTGTATTTTAATTACTGTTGAATTTAGCAATTAAACTGTGTCTTTTAACTACTGAGAGCATTGCTTGGGCAATATAAGGAAGGATTCTATTATCAGGTAATCATAGAATAGTTGATTATATTCTTTATTATTTATAGGACTGATCAGAAAGAATGTAATGTAATGTTCATATTTTAATTTTACTGTATGGGGCTGGCAATTGCAAAAATCTGCTGTTTTGCTTCTAGTTTAGCAGAGCTGTGGGCAGGGCACTTTTACTTGCCTTGGAACTTTTCATTTCTTGTCACTCTTGTTTAGACATCTTCTTTCCCGTAAAAGAATTACATGTTCTCAGCTTTGTAATTCTGGCTAACCAAACTAGTAGTAGTCAGCATGTTTGCTCACTTAAATTCTGTACAGGCAGTGTTTCTGCAACAGAAAACACCATGGGTGTGGGGTTTTGGTCTGTACAGTACTTTCTCAAACCATGTAATACAGATACAGCAAGAGGGGAGATGCAGAGGTTAATTTTGTAATGTCTGGGTGACAGTTTTTGAACTACATCAATCATCATACAAGACTCTGTGGATATGCTTTTTATGTAGTCCTGGTTTGGATTTGTAGCTGTTTATTGACTTGGCGACTTTGTAACTGCTTAATGATTTAGACTTGAATAAAGTGAAATTGTTGAAACAGCATACAATGTTGAAAAAATTCTGCCAACCCTCTGGAGAAATACCTGTAAGTGCTAAGGAAACTTTTGTCTAAGAAACAGGCATTTTGCTGTTTCTCCCTTTCACTGCCCTGCTTTCCTGGTCAGTTTGCTAATGTGTGATGCTCCTTATTAAGTGCAGATGCTTGTTTTGGTGAAACATGGTTTCTTTGAAATGCCTTAGTAATTGTATTTGTGAAGAACAGTAAGGCTATATCTAAGTTACAGATTGAAAGAATACAGTGAATAGTGATAGCCAGTATCAAAACGTGTGATTGGTTTGGATGGTCTTTCCTAAAAACAAAATGATGATAGGTAATAACAGTTCAGCTGAGGGAATGAAATACAAGTGTTCTTGCATTGTTGTTTGATTTTGCTTTCAACTGTGTTTACAGATTTGCTTTTGCTGCCTTTTATGTTGCCATTGTGCATGTTTTGTGCATTGTGATTGTTTTGACAGCTTATATATATGAAAAACAGCGTATAGCATGTGGTGCATGTCCTTAGCTTTTAGTTGTTTTTTTAGTTGCATTTGAAGATACGTAAATTTTAATCTGGATGTTGAATTGAGTTTTGAATACATTGATGCTTCTGTAAATATTGGCCCTCTTTTTGCTTTGTCTGCAACTTTTGAAAAATGGCTTGCTTTCCTCCCCTCCACAGTACAAGTTTTAATTTGCACTAGAATAAAGTGTTTATTTCCTTAAAGATTTAACAGAGGCTTTGGATGAAGATGCAGACCCCACAAAATCTGCACTGTCTGCAGTTGCAACTTTGGCAGCTGCATGGCCCCAGTTACATCAGGGTATGTGTGGGTTTCACTTCTCGTTATGTTACTGTTCTTATTTTGCTCTGTATTTTAAAGCACTTTTTTTTTATATTTATGTCCATTTGAATGACTATATAAAATAACTGTTCATTCTTCTCAACTGTAGGATGCAATTTGAAAAACTTGGATCTTGATAGCTGCACTCTTTCTGAGATTCTCAGACTTCACATTCTAGCATCAGGCGCTGATGTAACATCAGCCAATGCAAAATACCGTTACCAGAAACGAGGAGGGTTTGATGCTACTGATGATGCTTGCATGGAGCTGAGATTAAGTAATCCTGGTCTCCTGAAGAAACTTTCAAGTACCTCAGTGTATGATTTGTTGCCAGGTAATAAAGGATAATAAATGTTAAGAGGTGGTTACAATGCTCATCAAGTGATTGGTTTTGTAACTGCTTCAGATCACTAATGGTCAAAATTTACTGTATTATAGGATAATTTAGGTTGGAAAGGACCTCTGGAGGTCACTTAGACCAACACCCACCCCCTACGCTCTGGCCCCCACAAGCAGGTCCCACCAGATCAGAGATTGCAGAGCTAGACAGTTTCATTACATCTGAGTAGCCTCTTTAAATCCTGTTTAAAAAAAAATAAATGTTAGTTCTACTTGCACAAGGGGAATCTCTCTAGGAGAAGCATCAGAGTGTTTGATTCAGCCCCTGCTTTTTATTGCTATTCTGGCTTGGGTCTTTTGTTTGCTATTTGGAAATGGAGAAAAAAAGGACTGTCTGCTGTTCCTTTATCTGCATTTTAGTTCTTTCAGTGCCAGAAGTTAATAAGTTAAAAATAAAGGTTTGCATCTCTGAGCAAAGCAGGTACTTCAGGAAGTGCCTCTGCAAGTGCAGCTAGTGCACTAAAAACGTTTGACTGTCTGCTTTTTCTCCAATGAGAATAAATCTTCAGTCTGGAGTGTATAAGAGTAAGGCTAATTTATCAGTTGTATAATGAAATATAAACATTGGTCTGAATTTTATTAGGAGAAAAGATGAAGATCCTTCACGCCCTCTGTGGGAAACTTCTGACTCTCGTCTCCACTCGAGATTTCATTGAGGACTCTGTTGATGTGTTACGACAAGCAAAACAGGAGTTCAGAGAATTAAAGGCAGAACAGCATCGCAAAGAACGAGAGGCGGCAGCAGCAAGGTAAAACTAGGATATGGAAAGCTGAATTTTGTTGCTACAAATTAGATTAATTCCTTGATTGCAAAAGGCATATGAGAAATAATAGCAGTGTTTGTGGTTTATGCTGGTTTCTTGAGACCCTAGACAGGACTGAAACTTTATTGTGCTTTCCCACATTACTGTTATTTTTAGATGATGCTGTAGTGTAAAGGAAAACAACTGTGGGCAAATCAGATACTAGATTAATTACAACTGCTTTTCTGTATCCTTCTTTCTATTAGGATACGTAAGAGGAAAGAACAAAGGTTAAAAGAACAAGAGTTAAAAATGAAAGAGAAACAAGAAAAGCTGAAGGAAGAGGAGCAAAGAAATCCTGCTGTAGAAGTATCCATTGGGTATGATACATGGTATTACTGTGATACATATGATATAGCACTTCTCAGTTATGTGTCCTAGACCTTACCTATGTATTTTTCATCTACTTGATCATATACAAAGGTATATTTTAATTTAAGTATATAGCCATTAATGTTGATTTTATTTTACTTCCTAGAATCGCTTTCTGCAAGTGACTTTATTTTTAAAAAAACTTTTATTATAATTCTGTTGACAGTTTGACAGTTTTAGCTACTGACAAGAGAAACTTGCAAAATCTAATTTTTTTTTTGCATTACTTTTGGTCTTGCATTGATTTCATATCTGTGAATGTCTTCATAATAGACCATTCTAGTTTGTTTTCTAATTTGAGGAATTAGTCTCATCTGAGCTAGATAATACTGACCTCACATAATTTATGAATCAAATTTCATAGCATTTTTTAAAAAAATGCTGTACTATCCCAGGTGATTTCCAGAAAAACAAGGTTTTTTTGTTCTATTAATAAAACTGCATGGTTTCAGGTGGTAAAATTCATGCACATGCAGCTGTATATGATTCCAGAAAAAAAAAAAGCAAAGTGTATATACAACATTATATCTATATCTGCTTGAGGAAGGGAATTAGTTAAATATATCTGCTTGCAAAAGGTGAGCATGGGCCAAAGACAGATTTGTGCTATGTTTTTTAAACTATAATTGAGAAAAAATTATAAAATAAATGTTATACTGTAATGGTTGCATGTAGTTCTGTAGGTTTTTTATTATATTTGCTAGGTGATGGAAAATGGGTAATAAGCATTTTCTAAAATGGTATACATTTTGATGAGGAAAACTTTTTTTTTTTTCCCTAGTCATGACAAAAATTCAGGTCAGTAGAGCTACACAAATGGTTCCAAAAATGATATGACTATAATAATGCTCTTCAAATGAAAGAGTGAATACCAAAGGGCAGGTTTTAGTCTTTGTAAACAGGAAGTTCCATATTAGTTCAGTGGGTTTCTTCTGGGTTTTAATATATTCTATGACTTAGTTTATTTTTAAAAAGCATTATAGGTCTTTTACTAGCTTAAGTACTTCTGAAGAGGAAAATGCTGTTTGTGTTGAAGATGCCATATTCTATTGTGTATTTTTTTTTGTATTCCATTCAGCTTTAGTACATGGTTGGTCAGTTGGTCACCTTTTGTTTATCTTACTGTATCAGGGAGGAGGAACGGGAAGACCTTGATACTAGTACAGAGAGCAAAGAAATGGAACGTAAAGAGCAAGACATGGACACAGTGACAGAGGATGAAGAAGAGCTGGGACCAAACAAGAAGCGAGGAAGAGGTAACACTATAATCTCTTTGTTCATTTGTGCACATGTATGCACACACACATATGCATGCACCTGGGAAGTTCTTGGGTTTTATTGTAAATTTTTGTATCAAGTTTCTGTTTCTTGTTTTCTTCTGTGCTTGCTGTCCGGATTCCTCTTTTGAAAACCCCAACAACAGAACCAGGCTATTGCCTGACAAACCATTACAGTTATGAGTAGTGCACTTGGAGAGAGTTGTAGGAGTCTCACCTAATAGGCTATGGTGTGGGTTTGACCATTTTTAGTAAGAAGCTGCAAAAAACCCAGGTATTTTAAAAGAAAATGTTATATTGAGTGTTTGGGTTTAGTTTGCCTTTGTTAATGAAGCAGTGTGTCTTCTGCACAAGAATCCAACCAGATTTATCCCCAGATTTCACTTCCTCAGCAGTGTGCTAGTAGGAGCTGTGGTGCAGTAAATGGCACAGCCTGCTATTTGGAACTGAATGTAGATATCACCACAGGAGGATGAATTGTTGCTGGCTTTGGGCTCCTAGCTTGTCTGTGTCTTTTCTCCCATGAAGGCTTTGTGCTAGTATCTGTGCCAACGGAAGTCCTGGATTATTGTGGACTTCAGGTTGCAAACTTGTACATTTCGTAACAGTACCTGGGATGGAAATTCTGATTTGTTCAGTAATACAGGTTTGCAGGTTTACTGCAGCTTTATGATGGCAAAACAATGAGGTCTTAAACAGAATTTCAAGTATCTTGAATACTCCTGTTCGAAAAATTGTGACTGGAGGGCAAACAAGTGTTATTACGTTCCTACAATTGGAGAAACTGAAGGTCATGCTGGAAATCAGTAGAAATTGAGTGCTGACAGCATCTTTCACCATTGTATGTGTCAATTATAAGATGTACTTTTCTAGATGACTACCAGGACCTGATTCTTTGGTGAACTAAGATGTGAACTGGAGTATTTTCAGCTGGTACAAGTTGAGGGGAAAAAGTAGTAGTATATATATTAAAAAAAAAAATAAAATAAATTGATAAAGTAATGTAACTGAGTTTGCCATAAGAGCGCTTATATAGGGATTCTGGTCTTGCTTGACATCTTTGGGGGATTTAAGGTGATTATTTTGAGTATGATAAATTAAGTCCAAAGCATAGTATGTATTCAATAATGAAATTGCTAGAGTTTTACTTGATCATTATAAGGTGCTTCTATAACATACTCTTAAGTTCTTAAAATTTTCGTTCTTTTTTTATGGTGTTAAAAATGACAATGTCAGTAAATGAGACTTTGTCTAGTTTCTGCAAAGTGAAAATACACTAAAGATGGCTGCCTCTTTATCAAGGGAAGGGGGTTAATCACTTGAATTTTTCTTTAATAAAACTAGTATTATTTCTTGACTGAACTGATGGTCCTTGACAGCGTAAGTTTAGATAATCAGAAAGGGACAGAACCAAAACCCGCCCTTTACTTGAGTTCTTGGTTAAAGAAAGAATTTAGAAGCGTATGCTGTCATACTTCTTCCCTTAACTTCTAGGAAGGAGAGGGCAAAATGGATATAAAGAATTTACAAGACAAGAAGAGACCACATGTGAAAAGAGTGAACCTCTTACTGCTGAAGATGAAGAAGCTTTAAAACAGGAGCAACAAAAGAAAGAGAAGGAACTGCTAGAAAAGATTCAGAACGCAACAGCCTGCACAAATATCACTCCATTAGGTCGTGACCGTCTGTACCGACGCTACTGGATTTTCCTCTCTGTTCCTGGATTGTTCGTAGAAGAGGACTATTCTGGTCTCACAGAAGACATGTTGTTGCCTCGAACCTCTTCCTTTCAGAATAGTGTACAGTCTTGCACAAATGAACCTCAGGTATTCAGTAAAACTGGAGAGTCTTTGAAATCCTCTGAATCTACCTCCAATATTGACCAAGATTCACACACCAGTGTTGTTGTAGAGGTGCCAAGGCCAGTATATAAACCAAACCGTTGGTGCTTTTACAATTCTCGGGAACAACTGGACCAACTCCTGGAGGCTCTCAATTCCCGAGGACATAGGGAGAGTGCCTTAAAAGAAACTCTTTTACAAGAGAAAAGTAGAATATATGAACAACTAAGAAGTTTTCCTGTGGAAAAATTCCATATTCCAGGTAATTGAAAGGTTCCTTGTGTTAATTGCTTCCACAGGTGTAATGTCTGTATAATATTCTAGAAACCTAATTCTCATTTAATTGTAATTCCTAAGAAATAAGAATCATTCTTAAGCATTGTTTCCCTCTATGGAAAACAGGTTTGGGTTTTTTCCTTTCTTTTTTCTTCCCCCCCCTCCCTTGCCCTGCTATGGTTCTTTGTGATATTTTCTGGTGGTTTATGCTAAAAAAAGCCATAATTTTTCTGTTATCTCACTGCTTAGTAAAACAGGATTGGCTTTTAAACAAACAACTTTAGGAAGTAATTTGAGCTTTGGGAAAAGATTAACTGGGGAATAAAGATTATATCTGCTAGAGGTCAATCATAATATTGATCACCTGTCTTCATTTCCAGTATGATGAAAGGAGACACAAGGTATGACACTGGAGACAGAAATATTGCAAAGGGAGGCAATTACTATTACCTTGATTTCTGAATAGGACATATTCTTTCATAACATTATAATGCATGAAATTATTCAAAAGCTTTTGCTAGCCTATTGTGAACAAGGGAATGATAGCATATTGCAGGGTCATACTAAAACCTTTGGGAGGAAAAAAATAGTGTAGCTGTGTTACATAGCTTAATGTTAGTGCAGTAGATTCTGTGATATTATTCTTTTCTGTGGTGTGGTTTTTTTTTTCCTTCTTTTGACAGATGCTTGTTACAGGAGGATGAGACATCTGCAGAGCAGTATTGTTTTTATGGGTTTCAAAATGTAGGAGTGTACTTAAACCCATCCTAGACCTAAGATTTAGGGGTTTTTCCCTTTTCTCCTAGCCAAGTCTTTTGCCGTTTATTGTCAAGGAATTAGCTCCAATCACTGATAAAATTCTGTATACACAAGCTTATTATCATGTGTTGGTAGGTAGAGGATGTTACCAAAATGAAAATCCCTAGGGTAGTGTTTAAGAAACTGCATATTGTTTTGAATTATGCCAAATTTTGGTGAGGATTTTGGGTTATCTGTATTGGGGCAAGGGAGAATTATTCATACCAGAGCTGAGTTCTGTTTTACTGGAGTGTGTATGCCAGGACATACAGCAAACACATCAGATATTACTAAATTCATAACTGATCTACCATTTCTTTTGGTGGAAACTGGCACAGGACAGAGTTCCTGCATAGTAATTAAGCTTTATTTGGAGGCCTTATGGCTATGTTTTTGGTGAGCAAATCTCTATTATTTTCTGATATATTTGTGTTGGTGCGTGTGGTTCCTTATTTTCCTAATTGCCGCACCTTTATTTTGTGTTTTGCTTTCTGCCCTGAAACAACTTGATTTCCAGAGTCATAGATTTTTCTTTCTACGTTAGAACTGTAGAATAACATGTTGTTTTGTTTTGTTTTGTTTTTAAAAAAAGAAAGGGGGCAACTTTGAACCTCACTTGAATAGAGATCACAAAAATTCAAATGCAGTGGTCCAACACCACCGCCTCTATGTGATAAGCAGTGATAAGTGGCCACGTATAGCTGTGCTTTGGAGGGAGCTTTACTGCTGTGGACTCCAGCTGCTGCCCTGTTGCCTTCACTCAAATCACTTGCAGGACAAGTGAGAACTACTCCATGATTCTCTTGTGCTGTAGACTGCTCTTCTCTCTTTTCCAATCCCCACTCAAAAGAGCATGGAAATAAAATTGATATGTGCTATTAGTTGATTTTATTCCAGTATCTGTTAACTCTTCCTTATCAATTATTTGCAAGTCAATTTTTACTGTTTCAGTTCTGCTCAAGAAAAAACATTTCACTTTTTTCTTTTAAACCAAAAAGGTTGTTTCCCATATCCAGACATCAGAGTATGCTGGTATATATTTTGAGAAGATTTGCATAGTTACTTTCAGTTACGGGGAATTGTTTCCACAATTGAGAGCATCTTAGAAATTCATCCTGTAGTTCCTTAACAGCTTTATGGTAATTTTTATTAAATACCTGTAAGTTCTTGCATATCCGTTCTCATCATTGCACTCATAAGATTTAAGGTAAATCCTGTGAACAGAAATGTTTGCCACCTATGCAGAGTTGCAAGCACTAATTCAGGATCTGGGCATACTTTCATCTCTTTCCTGTGGCTTTTGAGCTTTTGCATGAATTTTGAGTTCTATTATGAAGAGGTTTTTGCTTGACAACCCCGCATCAGCTCTTCCCTTCTTTATTGTGCTGTCTCGCTCCTTTTTTTTCCCCTGCCTTTAATTAGAGGACGCAGTTGGTCTAGTCTGTGCCTGTTTTGTTTTAAAGTTAAATTTTTAAAAGGGATTATGTCTTGTTCTGTTAGTTTTTGCTATTGTCAGTTGCACATGCTTGCTTTAAATGTTGCCATGATAAAGATCCATGAAGGAAAGAAAACTGAAGACTTCTCCTGTAAAGTAAGGGCCATCAAATATGAAAAATACTAGAAATGTGACTTCATTATCTTTCTTGGTGGTTTTTTTTTCTCCTCGCACTTACAGCAGAGAGTTGTTGATTAGCTACTACTTTAGAAAGCATTTTAAGGTAAAAGAATGACTTTTAAATTTACAATTATTTTTCATCCTGTGTGTTGGGATGAGCGGATGCTAATCTACAGGTCTTCCCTTAAAAGTGTGCTCCACTTGGTTGGATCAGATGCCTTAGTTGGCATGGAGATGTTGGTGTTGGCAACTGTTGCTACACGAAGGAAGTTTTGAAACCTGTGTGTTTAGTTTGTTCTTCCCTGTACTGCTTTTGTTCCTTCCACCAGTGGCTGCTTTAAGGAGCAATGTCCACTAACATGAAGTTACTTGGTATTCTTGCAGACAAACCTCAAAGTGACATCAGACCTCCTTCAGGACGGGGAAGGATGCAGAATGCCCATGATGGATCATACATATCTGCAGAGAAGCAGCTTGAACTGAGACTTAGAGACTTTCTTTTGGACATCGAAGACAGGATCTACCAAGGAACATTGGGAGCTATTAAGGTATTTGTGAACTGCAGAATACCTAAGAGCGTGGCGGTGCCGTCAAGTCTGTAACTCATATGAGAACTCTTGCATGCTATGGGTTTTCTGAAAGCATAATTAAATTAAGTGTAGACAGTAATTGGCCCTACAAGTTTGTGGCCTTTGATTCCTTAGAAACTTCAAATTTGTATGTTTGCTTCAGGTTACAGACAGACAGTCTTGGAGAGCAGCCTTAGAACATGGGCGGTATGAGTTTCTGAATGATGAAAACAAAGAAAATGGTATAATTAAAACTGTGAATGAAGAATCTGAAGAAATGGAAACTGATGATCAAGATAAATTTATTGTGAAAGACAGGTAAAAGCTATGGTTTAAATAATGGCTCTTCCCTGGGAGTTTTGTAGCAGTGCTCTGGGTTTTTTTTACCCTCAAATTCTTTAGAATGGTGTTTTTTAAGATTTGAGTTGTAAAATGTGAGATTTTTTGCATTGGTTTATATTTTCTAAATGACAGTGTTCTAATACCAGACTGTAAGACTAAGACACCAACTTTTACAACTTCTACTGTTCAGATATTATAATGCTCAAAGTGAACATTAATTATCTAATAAGGAATACATGAATTAATTTCAAAATAATTTAAAATGCAGAGAAAAATTAATCTGGCAATTTCTGTTTTGTTTTCCAGAAGAAAGTAAAACAACAACAACAACCAAAAAAACCAAACCCCAAACCCAAACCAAACAAAAAACAACCAACCAAAACCAAACAAAACAAAAACCCCAAAACACTTCATGGAAAGAGTAGGAGTGTTTAAAAGGGAAAATGCTAATAGTAACAAATTGGTAGTTGAACTGGCTGGTGTGCCTCTTCATGAGTCACAGTAAGAAGCATCAGTGCAACAGGCTATGGTCTGGATTAAACTTTAGCACTGCAGCAAAACGGAGGTACAATGTTAGAACTTTATGAATTAATGATCTCTCTGTAGAGCAAACTGCAACAGAGTAAAAGAAAGGAAACCTCAAATCATACAGTGTTGCAACTGTAGAAGTGTTTTGTTGTTTTTGTTTCTTAAACAAATGTTTGAGACAGATGTGGAACTCTTATCGGTGTTTGTAAATCAAACTATAGAAACTGTGAAGATTTCTAAATAATTAATTCTCAGAAGTTCCATGCTTTTCAGAAATAAAGATTTACCTTAATTTACTTAATACATATAAAATTGTATGTCTTGATAGGATGTGAATGTTGAAATATTGCAGGAAAAAAGATTCATCGGAGGAGATTGTACTAACATACTGTTTGCTTATGTACTCTATGAGGTTTTCTGCAATTAGACTTTTATGAAAGCTGTATTTCTGGGTGGACTCTTGAATGCTGTACTGGATGTAGGAATTTAAAGTTCTTTAAGGTTTTTCCCTTTTTATTTCAGTTTGCTGAATTAGTATTTTCATATAAGACTGCCCTTTGGATCTGAGTTTTGTAGTTGCGTGCAAAATGGATAGGGTCATCCTTCTTTATATTAATGACACAACTTACAGACATTTGCTTCCTGAAAACCACAACATAGAAATATTCCACTGTTTTAATTAAGAAGCTAAAATTTATCTGTCTCCATTTACCTTGGGCACTTGCTGCATTGCTAACTCTCAAATCAACTGCAGAAGCTTGTTGCTGCTTTTTTTTTTTCTATTTGATACTGACTCCTTTAAAGTTTCTGAATAGTCTACTCTTAATAAAGTCTTGCATATTGAAACAGAGACTATGGGATTCTGAAATCATGTGACACCTTGCTTTTGAAGCTGGGCTTTTTATCCACCTCAGAGCAAGTGACATCTCATTAAGACCTTGGAGTTTGACTAGTGAAATGTAATAACTATGCAGCTTTTTTTCCTGTTTGCTTTCAGAATCTCAAAACGTGTGTGACTGCAAAATATAATGAACAGCTTTTAAGTGTGGAAAAAGAACAGGGACAACCAAAAGCATTGCTCATTCACCAGAATAAAGCAGAATCCAGACAGTCTTAATTAGGTTTTTTTTTTATAAACCCCAAGTAGAAATTGTATTTTATTCTCATTTAGTGTGAGTTGCTCTCCTACACTATACTTAATGTTTGTGGTTCAGGAAGATTAACTACACTTTGAAATGATTACTTAGTCTTTGGTCAATGAAGCCTGTTTTATTGGAAACCTACCTTCTC
>NW_009609632.1:0-14253 GCF_000690535.1 Cariama cristata
CAAAACAGAGAAAAAATCCAAAGCAAAACAGAACAAAAGCCTGTGGAAATAACTCTCCACATAATCATCCGGGATTAGCCCTTGTTCCTAGGAAGGACAGCTGTGAACTCCTTCAGAGCAGCCATAGGGAAGTCGCAGCGATGGCTGTGGTGGAGCAGGCAGGCTGACAGCAGGGTTGGGGGGGGGGGGCTGGAGAGGGGATCGGGGACGGCTCATGGGGAGACAGCACCCATGGACTGCTGTGTCCTGCCCGCCCTCACCCGTTCCAAAACAGCCTGCCACTTGTCAGGGGTAGCTTTAAACTGTTATCCCCCTCCTCGTTGTGGAGGAACGGTAGGTCCTTCCAGGGAGCGACCAGAGGGGAGACCAGGCAATGAGGGTGACAAAGAGAGAGAATAAATCTTAAAAGAAAGTGTCAGTCCTCAGTTTTGACTGGCAGAATGAATTTACTTTGCTTTAGAAATGTAATGCAAAGCAAACAAAGGTGAACAAAGCAAGTACGATTGCATTTGGTACTTCCCAATAAGGTGACTGTGCTTTTTAATATCCAAAATTCTTCCTGCTAATCCTCATACAGGCAAGGATGAGTCACTCATATCAGTGTTCCCCACACTCCTACTGACATCAAGAAATCCTGGTAAGGTGCAAGGGCTTTTTCAGTGCTGAGGGCTCCTAGAGGAGGAAACTGCAACGGGGAAAGCGAGGACAATCATTCTTCTCAGCCTGCAGACACGCCAGTGCCACAGCCCGTTTTGCAAACGGGAGGGAAGCTGCAGGGCTGCCACAGGGCCTCTCCACAGCAGCAACACACTGCCAAGCCCACCTTGCTTCCAAATGTGATTTAGGCTCTTCATTAGTTGTGCCCTGGATGAATTCCTTTTCTCTCTGTACAACATTAACATTTAACATTGAAATCCCCAGCTCCTGAACTGTCAACTCTGTTTTAATTTCAGGGTTGCTGAGGACGAAGCAATGGTAAGTGATGAGTAGGTGAGCTCAGAGAAATTCATGTCCTCTCTCAGTTCTCTCCACAAGAGGCTACAAGGTTGATTCATTTTCTAAAAGACCAACATTCTTGAGCTCAAGTGCTTGCAATCAGGATCCTAAAACCACATTACCTTCAGCAATGAAGAACTGAGTCTTTTAAGGAAACAATACAATCTGCTTTTGAAAGTGTGGAAGTAAACAGCGTTAACACTCCCCTCTACAAAATAACTGTTAAAACATGGTAATGCGTTTGCAAAGTCAAAATCCACATTAAGGAGATTAAATACTGAGATTTCAAATTGTGCATCTGCCCCCTGCACACCAGTTGCCATCATGTCTACTCACTGTAGCTCTTACTGTTGGCTGTATACCTCAAGTTTCTTATCTTGGTAGGCCAGAACGTACACAATTTCCTCTGAACTTAGCTGGAGTACTGTGTGTTACAGTTCATTTTCCCAGAAAAGAAATATCTTGACAGACATATTTATACAGATCAAAAGGCTTTTCTTCTAAAAAAAACCAAACACACACACACAAAAAACCCCAAACCCCTGTTTGACTTCAAATATTTTTAAAAAACATTGTTCTCTCTTTAAGCAATTAATACACTTTCTCTTCAAGTCTCTTTGGGTTTGAGGTGGACTCAGTTCTGGCCTTCACTTTTTTGGGAAAAACTCACTTTGGCTGTAACAGATTTTTCCTTGTGATTATAATTTTTTAACAGTTAAAAATAAGTTCCTGCTGCTTGTAGTAGAACTCACACTGTTGTCCTTGGGACAAGCGTTAAATCCTGTCACAGATACTCATATGTATTTAGAAAGGATTTGTGCTGAATGTGATTACTGATCACTAGAAGTATTTATACTAAACCCTTCATTTTCTCTCTTGCCTTTTTTTCCTTTTTTTTTTTAAAAAAAAAAAAAAGAAAAATATGGCACATCTCCCTCTCCTTCCCAGTTCCCTACAGCAGGGTAACAGTCACTATTTGTGCAAACCATTAAACTCCTAGAAAATGTCAGAAGCTAACAACTTCCGTTATGAGTGACTTGGTAACGGCTAACACTTAAAATTTAAGGGGAAATCTCCCAGCCCATCAAGCTGAAATTCCTCCTTATTATTGTAGTGGTGTACTTGGTGGGCCCATGGGTCTCATCCAGCAATGAAACTGAGTGCAGTGAACTGAGAGGCACAGAGACTGTAGAAGCATGACTCATTTCAGAACTGGGTATGTCTTTGATATTTAGATAATCCTTTCACTGCCTCCCTAGCAAAACCAGTGAATTTCCCACTCTGCTGAAAAGAGGCTGGTTGAGAATGAGAAGAAAGGACAGTAACCTCTACTAAAGGATATTTTTTAAAAAATGTAAAATGAGTGATGCTATTTACAAGACTCCCTATAAGAAAATTAAACTGTAAAAAATTGCTACCCTAAAAAAATAGATTATATTGTCTCTGAATATGCAGACTCAGATTCTTTAAGAACAGTAGAACCAGGTTAGAATAATCAACCTAAAAAGAAGTCATCCTTTGCATCATAAAAATAAGTTGCTTCCATGCAGGAGTAGTTTTATGAAAAACAGGATTAGGGTGTATTACAGAAACACAATGGTTTGCATTTTTATCCTATGCTGAGAGCATAGCCAGTAGTTTCCTATTGATTACATCCACCTGGGGATTGGGGTAATATCTTCTTGTCTGGGAGATCATGCTTGAAAATAATGAATCCCCCAAATCAACATATTTCTACAGAGTTGTAGGGCTGGTTGCGAGTACAAAGGTCAATCCAGAGTCCAGATGACATGCTCCCTCAAAGACTCCCAGGAAAGGACGAGTAAGGAGGGTAAGGCTGTCACATCTCCTCCAAGTGACATTTTGGGAGGTCTGGGCAGGAGCTGGCAGGAGGCTTTTGTCTGGCTTCCCTCATCCTTCCTCTTGCTCGGCTCCAGCTGCAGCGCCGTGGCAAGGAAACCCTGCAGGCCACCAGCCTGCTTTTTCTGAAATATCCCTGCCTGCGTTGGAGCTGAACCCTCCTGAAAGATAGTAAATGCAAGAGATAGATGGCCAAAGCCAAACAGGCTGGCTGGGATTTTTTTTCCTCCAAAAGCATTTAATCCATTTTTCACCTGATGAAATTGTAAAGCGAAAACACCTGCCAGCTCTGTATCTGTTTGGTGGGCCCTTGCGGCACATGGCTTGGTCACCCAGTACACCTTTCCTCATCCTAAAACAGCCAGGAGATGTCTGGTGTGACTTATTCTGTTAGATGACGCCAGCAAGTCAGCTCCTGCGAGGCAGGACCTCTTTGCGAGCCAGGGTCTCTGCTGAATTTACAAAATCGCCGGGGTGTGAGAGGCATGAAGCTGGCATGGCTCCTGCTTCCTCTTTTGCCCAGTTTGAAAGTACAGACAAAAACACTGACACTTTTCCCTGTCACTTGCTTGCAGTGTGGAGATGACTCTGCTTCCTCTGCTGCCTCCGGCGCACAGCCTGCCTTTTCTCACCGGCAGCCTTGGTCACAGGGCGTAAACACCAACCAGCACTGTGCAAATACTCTGCCAGACTGTGAGAAATAAGAGTGTCCTGCACTGTACCACATCAGCCCCACAGCACCCAGACAGCCCAGGATTCACCCTTTTGCTTTAACTGAAGTCAATGTACGGGAGTGTGTGCTTCTAATTAAGCAAGTGCTTAAGAGCTGTGATTTATCAGTGCTTAAACTACTGTAATCCAGTGGCCAAAACATGGGCTTGAACTCAGGTAGCCAAAAAATCCAATGATGGAGGAAAGAAGACATAAAGTTAACAGTTAGGAACGTTGAAAATTAATTTTAAGACACATGGTTGCTTTTCTTGAAGCACATCTGCATATTGCTTTTATGGCAAGGATTTGGAAACAAAAGCTATGCATAAAAGGAGCAGATGTTTTATCCTGGTGATGTTGCCTGTTCGAAAAGAATGAGATTCCTTCCATATTAGATGAAACATTTCAGGGCTGCTGTTAACTTTACACATAAAGAACCCTTGCGATGGTTCCTGACACAAGCACCATGCTCAGACAGAACATGTTTTTCCCACCTCATGACTCAGGGAAACCAAATCTGTTTAGATTTTGAGAAATCCAGGAGACTCAGGCTTAACACATGCTGAACAGTCATGAAGCTTGTCTTAAAAGATGCCAGCAGTTACAAGTAATACAAGTAATTTTTTGATGCCAGTTAAGTAGTTTCTAGACAGAAGTTTGTCTGCAAGAGAAGTAGCTGGTGTGGAAAAGAAAGTTTATTTTCCAAACATAAAAGCTAGATTTTTTTTTCCCCAGAACTTACTCTAATCTTCCTGTATCCAGCTAACGTGTGTTCCAATAGTGTCATTTAATATTTGCTTTCATCTAAATGTCTCTGCAGCTTACAAAATTGTTAAATGTTTTAAGCATGAAAGCTTTTCTCCAAACCCTGTGTGCCTGGAAGCGTTCCCACTTCCATCTAGTCTAAAAAGAGCTGTTACCCCTTGTTACTGATGTTCCTTTCTCATACCCTTAGGCCATCAGGCTACAAAAACACCACTGCAAATCGCACAGCTAATGAGACCTTACGTACATTTTCAACTGCAAGTGTACACAGAAAAAAAATTGTATTTCAGAGAAGGATTTTTCTTGTGAGAAACAGATCCTAAGGGCTACCATCAGGTCTGATTAGCCAGATCTGCTACAACCCACTGGCTGAACTGTATTCTACATCTCCCAAAGAAGAATTTGAATATCCATGTAATAGTGGATTTTTGAGCCCTGTACCTTGGCTCCACCGCTGTAGTGCATTGCCGGCTGCATTTATAATAGCATTACAGCTCAGGTCAGAAGGACACCTTTGAAGCAAATTTTCTAGTCATTGTCCCTTTCAATGCCTCTTTGCTTACCACAGGGCAGGGTTGGAGTGCACTAACATCATTCTGGAGGACAACATCACTCCTTTCACATGCCTTCACACCAGATTTTTTTCCAGCAGGCAATAGGCATCCAGTCCACAGGGCCAAGCTGCTGTTAAAGGAAAGCCAGCAAAATGCTGCAGTGATGGGTACCACCACCACCACCTCAGCACTGGTTGTTTTGCTGTAAAGCCCTGCCTGGGGCAGGGTAGCACTGGCTGGTGCAGGGGCCCCAGTATGGGTCACAGCCCCACTGCACGGTGGGCTGCAGGCTGCCAGGGCCACCCCAGCCACCCCCCTGCCTCCTGCCAGGCTGAGCCATGGGGGTGGCCAGCGCTGCAGAAGGGAATTGGTATCCAGCTCCCAAGCTCTTGCAGGTGCCCTTGTCATCTGTGGGAACTTTAACTTGGCAGCTGCCCACAGGAGGGATTTTGCACATCACAAAGCTAGGTGAGCTTTTGTTGCTTTTATGTGTTTGCCTGATGTTTGAAAAGAGCTGTTCTTCCTGCTGCTGGATGTTGTTACAGTCCTGAGCTCAACTCCTGGCAGGGTTAGCCACACCAGTTGTCCTCTCAGAGGCAGGCAGTGTGGGAGCTGTTTTGCAAGAGCTATGGGCTGAGCCTTTCAATAGCCATTGGTTTAATTGTTTAACCCTTTATTTAACACTGCTTCATTATTTCCTCCCAAGAAAGAAATACATTCTTTAACCTAGAAAAATATGATGATTCTTGAGCAGTAAAAGTGAGCTGTTACACCAGCAGCAAAGCCAGGCATAACTGCATGACCATTCTGTTAAGGTCCCAGGTGGGAGAAATAACCAGGAAAAACACAGACTGCCACCGTGTTAGCCAGGAAATCACCCACTTGCCAGGGAGGCATTTCTCACCTCTCCAGGACCACCACAGGGAGTAGAGATAGTCTCACCACAAGGTCCACACCACTTGGAGTAGGGATGAGACCCAGTAAGGCACATTTTATTCCCCAGACTTTTTGTACTTACACATGACATCCTATGCTCATTATGTTCTTGGTGATGTCTTCACTTGTAACATCAGATTTCAAATCTCACTGGAGGATGGGATGTGCTTTCAATATGAGTGCCAGTGGGAAAACATTTATTGGCAAAAGGGAGTTTATAACCATGTTACGACATTCTTTTTCTGCATCTGATGTATGCTGAGATATCCCAGACACTGAAGGGCAGATGTAAACTACGAAGCACACATACATTTCCTCTGCCAGTGGTGCCCGTATTTCACAGGGGCATGAATACAGACATTTCTAGATAAGAAGTGGAAAATTCTTTCCTCTGTCTGAAGTAATTTAAAGTGCTCCTTTTATGCTATGTTCCCAGCCTTCCTTATCATTTGATAGTGTTGTTAGCATAGCTGTAGTGCTGCTGATTTAAACAGAAGAGAAAAACAAAGTTTTAGTTTTGCATTTCTTCTCTTCAGTAATCCTTCAAAATATTGCTGTGGATTAAGCGACAAAGTTAGTGGGATTTACAGACTAGTTTACCGGTACAACAGCAAGAAACCACTCTAGGTTAGGTTAGGTTAGGCTAAGCTAGGCTAGGCTAGACTGGGAGAGGAGCAGGGCAAATGGCGTGGAGATATTTGGGGTTAGAAGCTCCTTTCTCGGGAAGTGCAGTGTTGTTCCTGCTTAGTGCTACATACAGTGACGTTGTGGGGTGGGGGAAGAGGAAAGAGGAGGGCTGATCTCCTCACAAACAGCTGTTGCAGCTGTAGAGAGAAAAAAGGAGAAAGACCAGGAGCAGCAGCAGCAATCCGACCCCTGCAACAGGTAATATCTCTGGAGCACAGGTGACCTAGACTGCTCAAATGTGGAAAGGAAGGGGGAAAAAAGTGGGGTGGGGTGTGCCTGGGAGAGAAAACTCAGCAGCTTGCTCCTTCCTGAGGTATAGCGCTTGCAGCTTGTCACAGGGGTGGGAGGGGGAAGGGGTAGGAGTTCAGACCAACATGACTTAAAAGGAAACCGTGTCAGCAGAGGGGCTTTTCTAGCAGACCTTTCCTGCAGAAAAAAAAAAAGGAACATCTCTCTCTGGTTTCAGCATGAGGGCTGCTTTCTTATGTGCAGCCAGCCAGTATGGGCGTACGGGACGGCAGCGGAGTGTAATAGCACTGAAGGCAGGGAAGTGCTGGGTGTGTGCAGGCCTGGGTGGGACCCCCTGAGAGGGACCTGAGTGTGCCCTCCATCCTAGCAGCTGGCAAGGGGCACCTCGCCGGGGCTGGGTGCTGCTGCTAAGCTGTCCCCTTAGCTCAAGGGGGACATGGTCCTGATCTCCCTTCAGACACCAAGGACACCTACCTCTGTACTCACCTCAGATGATAGCTACCGCAGAGAGACACTGAAGACTTTCATGCTAAAATTAATAAAATGCAACAACTATACTTACGTGGTTTTTCTGCCTGTGGAAATACATCAGGCTTTGCAAGCTAAAACTAGATCACAGGTAAAATCTCTGCTGGTGAATTAAAGGGAAAAGAGGATGTTTGGGGCCATGCTGCTGTGTGTGCTAGTTCTGAGTGGTCTTATGTTTCATCTAGTTTCCTAGGTTTTGAGCCCAGAGAGAAAGCAGATGAAGTTTTCCACTAAGCAAGGTTGATCCTAAATATGATAAATGCATCCCTAGTATTTACATGGATATTTGGTACAAAATTAGCCACAGTTAGTAACTTGGAACTAACAACTAAAACAACAGACAGCAAGTCCAGTCTTCTGGGTCTCTCTACTGCAAGATCCACGCTTGTTACTTTCTCCTGTCATCAATGCAGGCAGAGTACTGCAATGTGCAGTGCTCCCCCAATGCCTTCAAATGAAAGCAACTTGAAAGTGTTAAAGCCCATCACACTACAAATAATAAACGCAGTAGCAAGTCCATTTTACGAACCAGGCAGCAGGGAGGCTAAGTGAGGTTTGTCAGGTCAGCCAGCAAGTCTGGTGCAGGGTCAGGAACGGCACAGCTACCTGGTGGATTGCTAGTCAGGGTTTTGTCTGCAGAAGCAGGTTCTGTGAGGTAAGTGTGGAATAATGCCTGCTGTGAACAGAGGGGAGCAGGAAATCTGATTAAAGCCCATCTCTTCTGCCAGTGACCTTTCAAATAGAAGCAGATGTCTGAATTTTGTGTTGTGACACAAAACTGTTAAGACAGTGAAATAGGTTATCCTCAGTGTGCTTCTGGTTCTCTAGATCAAGAGATCACCCTTTGGGTGAGAAAGACCTTAGAGAACAGTTACCTTTCAGTTTCACTGAAATCACATTTTACTCTCTGCAGATTTCTTCACTTCTGTCGAAGGCTTCTGTTTGCTTTTAGGTACCTTTTGTGTGTGGGTTAACACAGTAGGACGAAACCCCATTTTGAGATCAGGGCGGTTCCTTCACGCAGCGGAGAGCTTCACCAAGTGAGGGGGCTGTGCTGCTCACAGCTCTGGGGCTGGGGTCGGTCCTCCAGGTAACACGGACATGCTACCCGCCAGCACATCTCCACACTTTGTTGGCAATATGGAGCCTTCCATAAATGCCAACAGTGCGTATACATTTCAGTAGTCACCAGTACATTTTAAAGATGATCAGTTCTAACATGCAATGGCTGCCATATCGCCAAAACTCTAGTGTGAAACTGTGTTTACAAACGTTCTCTTGGTTACGCCCTGTTTAGCCAAGATTAAGCAGCTTAAGAATTGTAAAGACAACAATTTTCTAGCCAACCAATGGAGGAAGAATTTCAAAAATAAGCCCAAATCACTGAAAGAAAAGTTCTGGGGGTGAGAGAGAGATGTAGCAAACCAAAATTCAGACAAAGAGAGAACCCATGCAAAGCCCTCATGGCAGTATCAGACCAAAGACACTGGTGGAGGTGCAGACTGGGAAAACCTCAACATTTTTATAACTGTTCCTGTAACTTTCATACCCATTACAGTAATTCCTATTCATCCAGTAATAAGGCTGTTTCTTAAATCAGAACAATGTATTTAATTTTTTACCTTTTTGTAATGTACAATGTCCCATCTTTTTGTCTTACCACAAGAGAGAACAAAGTGTCGTTCAGTAATAAAGCAGATGGGATTTTGGGTCAATATTTATAGAACTCACTGGACTTTAGTCCAATTCAGTTATATCATACTTTTCCCGAAAGGAGTGTTTATGGAATACCTTCCTTTGTCTGGGCCCTCATATGCCTTATTTTCATAGAATCAAAGGGCACTGATGTCTCTTGAGATGTAAATTATGCCAACAAATCTTTCCGTGCTTATAGAAGTGATAATGAATAGCAGCCATCCTTCCTAACAGGAAGAGAGGAAGAAAGGCATTTTCCGTGACCTCCCTAGGTCATAGGGAGATTAAAAATTTAGAAGGTCAGTTTATCTAGATCAATTTACAGAAGTGTGTATTGTTATTTATGGTCTTGATCCAGTACTAGGAATGAAGTATATGCACTTTATCATACTTAGATATTTCTTAATACAGAAATCCAGTGTGTTTGTTAATGTACTGATACAAATGAAATAAAGTTTGATGGCAGAGACATACCACATGAACACACTGGATCAAGGGGCAACTTAAAGAGATCTTACTACTTATTGGGGCAGGAAATTAATTGGTCAAACATAGGAGATAAATGCTAGTACAAAATTAATAAATTCATTTCCCTGGATGGTAGAGAGTCCTTTCCATAGCTGGAGTACAGGCAAGCCTCTCTCTCCAGAATAAGTCAGAAGAAAGTACATTTATGTGAAAGGGAAATTAAGTATCTCGAGAGCCCACGAAGTCAGATTACCTATGAAAATTAGGTTAGAATAACTACAAAAGTTAGTCTGCTCCAACAGGAGAAGGTTCACTTTATTAAATGCAACTTGAATCACAGCCTGTGCAGAAAGACAAAGACCCTAATTTAATGTTTATTTGGAAAATGTGTAGAGCAAGTTGGTTAAAAAAGGGGAAGACGGGTACTCTTCAGACTGCATCAACTAGAAGCAGATTGAAATGTGGCTTTCTTTTCCTTTTCTTCACGTACATTTTTGTAAATGCAACTATGCTGTCTGCTGGAGATGCTGCAAATTATTTGCATTGTACTTTAAGCTGTCTTGAGTGCATGCTAGAGGCATGTCTTCTGGGAAGAAGAGGATAAGCCTCACCCAGATGCAGAAATCCCGAGGCTGCTGTCTGCAGGAGTCCAAGGCCCTCAGCAGGGCTGCGGTGGCTGTGACCCCAGCAGTCCCTCGAGTCTGGTCACACAGTCAAGGCACAGACAAGTCAAGGTGCTGAGGCTTGAACCCAGCACCCAATGGAGTGTCTTTGTTTAGTTACTTTTTCCTCTGGAGGCACAAATTTCACTGTATGGCCACAGATCACCCTAATCACCAGTGGAAACTCAGAAAATTTTTCTGGCCATATCCTAGGAAGAGCAACAAAGGGAACCTTTGATCCATGGGGGAGAGTACTGTTCTGTGACCACTGACAGGCACAGTTTTCACTCATCTGTTTACATTTCAGCTGTTTTCCTTTGATTTGCTAGCATGTCCAAAGAGGGTGCAATTTCTCCAGGTCTAAAAGCTTGAATGTTGTAGTAAGTCATACAGTTTGCTTTTATCATTTTCACCTGCACAGCTCCACCATGAACACCTACCTCTTTGTGTATGACTTAATGCAATTCTGTGGACATTCCTGGATATTTACAAATATGATCATCAGGTTCATGTCATTTGGAAAAGGTGAGATTCCTTCTATATTTTCATTAAACATTTTAAGAGGCAGTGACACACAGAAACATCAAATTAGAGATAAAGTCAGGATTCTGAATAGGTGTATGTCCAATACCAGGGGCTGTAATTTCAATTAGAAAAACATTGTTTCTTCCATTAAAAAGGATGAACAAGTTACTAGTATCCACGTTCTGCCTCTATCACATCAGGAATGAAGCTCTTGTTTTGCTACTGAGCTTTAATGCTCAGCAGCATGCTAGTAACATTTGACTTAAGACATAGACCTAAATGTGACTAGGTCTAGTCGTTGTGGTCAATATTAATCTTATTGAAGCCAGTAGGAGGGAGCATCTTTGTGGTTATTGCACATGATTCTCTATCTCCAAAAACATTATGACATATTTCTCTTTCTGTTGCCTGGGGTTAAGGCACAGAAATAGAAAACTTGTGACTGGAAGTTTTAAATTATTTATAATGGTGGACAGTTGTAGGTACGTAAAATACCTACGTTGTGGTCTACTTGTTTTAGGAAGTGCAATGGGTAGAGATACAGGCAGGAACTCAACATCTCCTCATGTTGAGACATTCCTCATATGTTTCTTCAACGTTTCCTCGTATTTAGAAACACCCTAAAGCGGTATCTCTAAAACAACACATCCTGCACAGCGCTTGCCAGTGCATCAAGTGGAGGGGATCTCATTCTCGTCTCAGCTTCCTGCCTCTGTGTCAGAGCCACACACACAGAGGGGACTGCCTCTTCCCCTCCCTGAAGCTTTGCTTCTGCTACCCGAAAGTTTGGTACTGTGTGAGCTTAATTTCTTGTCATCTCCAGTAGTGATAGCGCAAGAGCAAACCCAGTAGTTGGCCCAGACTTTTACTATATAAACACCCTCTAATTTTGGTCTTCACTTTGTCTGTAGATTCGTTGGCCGACACATTTTACTCCATAGGACTTGTTATGCGTCTTTGCCAGTTGTTATCTATATTAGAGATCCTACACATCCTTGTTGGCATTGATAAAAGCCGTCTCTTCCCCAGGTTTTTGCAGGTAAGTCCATTTCTCAAGACCCTCCTTGCACAGCCATGGGCAAGCCCTGGCAGAACTACCCTGAATGGTCCACCTGTACCCTTCCTCAGGGAGCTTGGTCTGCTAATGGTTTGCTGTAGGAACTGAACCCTCAGAACTTGGTTGGGAAAGAGCTGCTCTCTCAACTTGTTTCTTTTTGAGTGAGACTGGATAGTGAGTGCCCCACACCCAGCCCACAATATCAGGGACCTGGAAAATGTCTAGAGGAACAGCCACCTGCAGAAATGGGGCAGGTCCAATTTATAGGGCGCTATAGGTGGCTGAGGATACTAACTGCCCCAGCCAACTTCTTTACAACCAGAAGACAACATTTCAGAGCCTAAGTTTCAGCAGGTAATTCTTTTCCATGCCATTTCCTCACTGACAAGTGCATATTTATTTTGTAGACAAGCACAAGTCAAGATTTTGTGGTGTAGCAAAGGCATGGCAGTGAGAAAACCACCAGTGCATCAAGCCTCCTGAAAGAGGGTTTGCTGGTGGTTATGGAGTGTGGAAGGAAAAGAATTGATTAAGAAAGAGAAGTTAAGGGACTGAAGAAGAATTAATGCTGGGAGGGCAAAGAAAGGACAATTGTCATATTCTTGCTCTAAGGGTCTCTGCCCTCTCAAACCCAGACGTTGGCAAATGGTGGCAACATCCAGAGGTTCTGACGATGTTAAGGGATTTACAAGGCATATGTTCAGCTGTAGGCAGAAAACCAGCCACAAGATCACATGCTATAGCGGAAAACAAGATGATTCTCTGACATTTTTCCTTACCACACTCTTGTTTTCTGTTGGGAGTTAATCTCAGGTTTTGGTATTTTTCTTAATGCATTGGAAAAAGTAAAAATGTTGACGTGAGTTTACCTTCAGACCTTTCCAATTCTTAATATTTGAATAATGGTGAAACGGGTATTACTCTCAGCAGTCAGAAGGTAGAAGACTAAGAGTAGTTAGTTATGTTTTTAGTTTTCTGGATAGCCCATTTTTGTCAAATGACATATTGCATGGGTGAAGTTGTTCCTCTTTTTAAATATCCATTAGAAATTCATTGACTAATACAGATCTCTGTTCTTTATGCTGCTCACTAAGTATGGTAGCAAATTTGTCAAAATGCAATTAACTGTTCTTTCCTGCCTAAATCTACGTGCTTTCACACTGATCTAGGGAAAAAAAAAATCCTATCATCTAATGTGTCTTGTAACAAATCTTACGTCATCTCTTGGAGAGAAGAGCAGCCTGCTAATGCTAATAGTCGTTAAAGCAAGGCTTGTCCTGGCAGAGTTTCCACATTCCCCAGCCCTGACATAGTCTGTTCCTTTCTTACCCAGCCCTACAGAAGCAGAGATCAGGGAAGCCTGCACAAACTCTGCTCTGTGTCACCACAAAAGACAGTAGATACAAAATGGATATTCTGAGCAAGAAAACCCCGTGACCTTTCTTGGGCAGTGCAATTACTGCAGTGCTCTCCAGGGCAGCATGGAGAAGCGGGTCAGGGAACAACATGGCACTGTGACTTCAAACATTTGCCTCACAGCAAAGACAGCTTTGGATCCTTATTTGGTTCTTTACCCAAGTGTTCTCTCACCACAGACACAACTCTCTTGCCTTGATCTTAGCAATAGTCTCGTGCTGTCCAAGCAAGGTGTACAAACTCTTTGGTGTAGACCTTGCTTTCACTTGGATTCCCTGCTTTTGCTGTGAGAGTGCAGGTTAAGTAGCTGTGTGCCAACAGTACTCCCATGTGCCTTGCCACATTTTCTTCCCTGCCTCTTAGGAAAAAAAAAGATATATTTTCCACAGTGAAAAGAGTAAGGACAGTTAGAGATGAGGGAAGGACAGTTAGAGATGCTTACCTTACCGCATCCTACTGGAATACTGCACGTTGTCAGGGCACAGGTAGAGCTGCAAGAATTTGTAGTGGTAGAGCTGTTCTGTGTTCCCACCACCTGACTCTAAGTTTAAAACATATCCCTAGGTGCATCCCTCAGGCGACATGCATATCCAAAGTGAAGTTCATCTCAGGTGATCTCTAGGATGACAGAAAAGGTGGCTCTCGCAATGTCAGGGAAGAACATGGGTGGAGGTAATGCCACCTTGAGTATAAGGTAGCCTACAGTGGGTGGAAGCAAGGACAGGTAGCCTGGGAGGAATACAGAGAAATTGTCGAAGCAGCTAGGGATTAGGTCAGGAAAGCTAAAGCCCTTATAGAATTAAATCTGGCCAGGGACATCAAGGGCAACAAGAAAAGATTCTATAGGTATGTTCGTGACAAAAGAAAGACTAAGGAAAATCTGGGCCCTCTCCAAAAGGAAATGGGAGACCTCATTACTCAGGACATGGAGAAGGCTGAGGCACTCAATGACTTTTTTGCCTCAGTCTTCACTGGCGAGTGCTCCAACCACACTACTCAAGTCGCAGAAGGCAAAGGCAGGGACTGGGAAAATGAAGAACCACCCACTGTAGGAGAAGATCAGGTTTGACACCATCTAAGAGGCCTGAAGGTGCACGAGTCCATGGGACCTGAGGCCTGAAGGTGCACGAGTCCATGGGACCTG
>NW_009609633.1:0-304 GCF_000690535.1 Cariama cristata
GGAGGGACCCCAGCCGGAGTCAGTGGAGGAGGGGGGAAAAGGGGGAATGGGGCCAAAAAGGCGGGTGAGGCCTTTGCTGCCCTGCCCTCCCTGAGCCTCGTGCCAGCAGAACGTGGAATAAGAGGGAAGCGGCGCACAAGCGGAGCAGAACTGGTTACCCTCACCAGTGCCAACCTGGTGAGATTTTGCGGGCTGAACACGTGCACTTGGTTCATAACAATGAGCCTGTATTGGTGTTGGTGCTGGAAAGGAGCAGTCTGGAGGACAGGAGCAGTCTGGAGGAAGCCAGAGCGTCTGATCAGTG
>NW_009609633.1:330-6581 GCF_000690535.1 Cariama cristata
TTGCTCTGTGGAGGGGCTCCTCATTGTTCCAAGTGTCTGTTGGTGATCCAAGAAGTGAGTAATGAAAAACAAACCCTCGTAGGATTCTTTAATTCTACATCCAGACACCCCTGCATGTTGCCCCACAGATAGGGAGGGGTGTGTTGGGCTGAGGGGAAGGAGTGGGGCTTCTGGTTACCTCTAGGACTCCAGCCAGCCTTCTCCGTTCCTGGGCCACTCACTGTGTGCCATCGCCCAGCTCCACATGAGGGAGTGCTTACAAAACGTTCATACTCGCTTCCTAACCTCCCAATCTGAAAATCCAGCCAGCAGCTTGGGAGGATCGGCCGAGACAAAATGCCAGTTAGAAAATGAGTTGTACAGAAATGGCACCATTGAGATGCTTCTGCAAATGCAGCCCTGCACCCTCCTCTGTTCTCGCCTGCTCTGGGCCCACCGCCAGGACACCCCCACCACCTCCTTGTGACTCCCAGACATGCATGCCTGACAGCCTCCGATCCCATAAAACCTTAGAGATGCCAAAATAATCTCATTTTATTTTCTTTTCCCCTTCCTTGTCCCTTCTTCCATGATTGGTCTAGCAGATCACTTACATTCCCAGCTAGTACCGTACACATGGCACCGTGAAAAGATCTGGGTGTGCCATGGCGAGTCGCAACCCCGATGAACTGAAGTGAGGCTGCGGCAGTGCTGGCTGCTGAACAGTGGTTTTGATGTTACCGACTCCTCTTACCCACGCCACATTGAAGGGATTTCCCGTCTGAGCAAACCCAGCCTTTGTGACTGAGCCCCTCACAGAAAGAAGCTCATGCCAGTCATGGTGTGGTCACCAAGATGGCTGCTGGGTCTTGCCCGGGCAACCCCACTGCAACAGACGTGCGCAAGCGGCAGCATTGCCAAAGTCAGGGTTTCCTCTGTTGCACTGTCTTGACCAGCCCTGGCCTGAACCGGCACTGGCAGTAGCCATGCCTGGGTTTGGCTACCACTAACCTCAGGATGGATCAAAACTGAAGCAACGACGAGAAGAATGTGCTGCCTTACTCCTGCTACTGCTACAACCACAGCGACATATGGAAGACAGCAAGCACTTCCCCTCCAGGCTTAGAGCAGGCAGCCAAGAGGCAAGTATCTGTCCCTGCTCCGAGGACTGCCCCACCAGACCCTGCCACCAGCTCCTGATGGCAACCAGGACCTGAGCCTTGGCCAGTTGCTGTCATCCACCAGCACCTCCCTTCATTTGGCCTCCCCTGGGCTCTCTCTCACTCTGTGACCAGAACAGCAAGGGCTCTCTCGCTCTGTGCCCCAGCATACCTGCCTGCATCCCACGGTTACTTCCTGGCACACAAAAAATGCCTCGGGCCAGCAGCCCTCCCCATGACTCTCCCTTCACAGCGTGAGGTGAGAGCTGGGAGCCCACCAGGCACTACCAGGAGAGTTGTCTGCACCCTGCGCAGGGCTGAGGCTGTGGTGTTTCCCCTCGGAGCAGCTGTGGTGGTGATGTGCTTGCTCTTGCAGCGGCGAAGAGCCAGGCCATCTGCACACGGGCAGGGAAAAAAAAACAAAAAAAAACCACACAAAAAAATATTGCAAGCATCCAGTGCCAGCGTGGCACAGCCCAAATAAAAGGTTTGCAGATGCTGCTCAGGCAGGATTAGGCCTCCAATGTGCTAAGTCTCGGCTCTCGGTGAGCCTAATTGCTGCTGCAATAAGCCCTGGCTGGTCCTTTCCTGAACCATGCTCCCCACGGCCCCCCTCAAACATTTTTTTTTCGCCGCAAAGCTTGTATTTGCCATGCATATGTTCCCTCCGCCCCCCACCCAGCGGAGCCTGGCCGAGCAGAGGAGGGGAAAGGCAGGAAATCTGCAAATGCCACTTTTATGGCTCTGCTCTTCCCAGCCAGCGTCCCACCGCTCTCCCCCCAACCCAGCACAGCCCGTAGCTGCCCGTGTGCAAGGAGCCAGGCCCAGCAGCAGAGGCGGTGACAGGTGACAGCATCGTTACATGGCCACACGCCCCTTGAGCTGTATTAGGAAACTTTCCAAATTAGAATTACTCAGATTTTAATAAAACCTTTTGATAATTTGCCGTTATGTTTTGGCCAGCAGACGAAACTGGAGGTGTTCCAGGAGAGCTGTCGCGACGTGTGCGTGGGCCAGTTCCGCCCAGCCATGAAATGAGGAGACATCGCAGCTGGGAGTCGGGCCGTTGGACGGCCATGCCGCCTTTGTGCCTCGCCGGGGATGCTTGTGCAGTTGGGATGACGCAGCTGCTCTGTGTGCCTCCCCAGGAGGCAGAGGTGTCTCCAGCAGTACCTCCTACTCTGCGCTCACCTAGCCCAAGTGAGCAGCTGCTCCTTGTATTTAACAAGAGATGTGGGGACAAAGGGCCCGACTCTGCACCTTCCGAAGCAGCAGGATCAGGAGGAGGAGGAGGAGGAGAGCACTGCACAGAGACTCAAGAGGCAGAATGCCTTTCCTGCTGTCAAGACAGGAGCCATTTCAGTGAAGAACATCACACTTGAGCTGTATCAAGAAGGATTTTCAACAACCCTTGGGAGAAGGGAACAACTTTCTCCTCGTGACTTCCCTCAGGAATTGGCTGAGTGCTCTGTTTTGGACCATCTCCTAACCCATCAGCCATGGTTTGGCTCTTTGGCACAAATCACTGACCTTCTGGCATGTGGAGGCCACTGCGTGAGACCCCAGTTCTGGGGAGACACATGGGGGCTTGGGTTTGCCCCCTTAGAACAACTACGCTGCCTCAGCAGAGCTCTGAAGTCCAGTTTAGGCACGAGTCTGTGGAGAATCTGCTCAAAAGTAGCAGCTACCATGAGGTGCGCCAAAGGAAGGTACAAATTGCAATGCAGAGCATGAAAACCAAAGATACAGCACAATTTTATTTATGGATGTGTAATAAATAAATGGTGGACAAAACAGGAAGAGCCACATTCAAAAATCCAGATCACTAAAGTGCTTTTAGACATAAATATAGGACAACCAAGAAACAGCTCTGACGTTAACACTTTTTACAGACAATTACAAAATATCTTCTTATGTCAATTCACAAAATTGTTTCATTGCTCCGGGTTACTATGGCTTGGTTTTCAAAAAGGTCTGTTCTATTATGCATAGTGTGGCAGGTAACATTCAAGAGCGTACAAAATCATTGCATAAACAAAAATGTCTTTACCCCCTTCTCCCAGGTGTGAGTTAAGGAAGCTACCACAGTGTAAGTCCAGTGATAAGGCTGCATTGGCAGGCCAGATCCTCAGGAGGTATAAACCGGTGCGTCTCTCACGTTACACCAGCTTGAGGATGAACCCTACCATGTTTAAAAGCCCCTGCTTCTCCTTGAGGTGGAAGAATTGTGTATTCAAAGCAGAGGGATTTGCCACAGGGGTGCTGTGCAGGGATGGAAGTGCTCAGAGAAGGTGGCTGTAAACTCCTGCACCATCTTTGCACCCACGCATTTGAGAAGGGAGCGACTCCCAATTGCATTGCTGCTCTTTGTGCTCCTGGCTAGCCGGGGAAGCAGTCGCAGCCCCGAGGGGAAGGGCAGCTTTTCTCCAGCAGCGGTCCGTGCCGACCGTAGTGCTGGCTCATTTTCGCACTGTTCTTGGTCCCGCTGGGACACCTCTCCCACCTCTCCCACCCTGACTCTGCTGAGAAGTGAACAGTTTGAAAGTGAGGGGACAAGGGGAGATGTGTGTGCCCAGTTTTCAAATGCCCTGAATTCAGATAAAAGTTCAATTATTTAAGAAAAAAATAATATATATCTCTCTATCAATAAAATCAATAAATATTATCTCGCCAGGAAGCTGTGAGGTCTGGCCTCCTCCAGGGCAGCCCAAGTTCAGTGGTCCCTGTCGTTCTGCTCTGTGGGGGAGTCCCCGTTGATGCACTGCCTCAGTACACCCCTCTTCTCGTGCTTGGCTGTCCTGGAGAGGTCGATGGCTGTGTCCTCCGAATCTTTTGCAGGGCCAAGCTTTTCGGAGCCTCTCTGGGAATTGGCCTGCTTCCCTTTGAGTTCCTCCTCCTCCTGCTCCGTTCGCCAGCCATCTGCCAGCTTCTCTTGGCTCTCTGCCTTCCTGCTCACCTCCATGGACTTTTTGTGCATGCCTTGCAGAGGGAGAGAGCAAAGTCAAGAATACCTGTTGATTATTTCTCTGCGCAGTACCGCTCAGCTGCTTCCTTCAGCTCTCGCTTTGCATCCCAAGGAAAATTTACACTAGCTACCAGCCTTTCCCGACCCGGAGCCTTGCCACCTGTGCTCTGCAGCCCGAGAGATGATGGCTTGCGGCAGAATTGGTCCATACCTCCCCTGCAGTGGGGAAGACTTATAGGGAGAGAGGTGCTGTGACGGCCCATCTCAACCTGGATTTTGAGTGCCACCTCGGTGGAGGACCGTGTATGAGCAGAGGGTAGCTCTGAGGTAGCATTAACATTATTTTCAGTTTGGAGGAGAAGGGTGGTAACTTCCTAGAGGCTCTGCAACTCCCACACTGGCTGCTAGCACTAGAAAGTGATACCTAACCATGTACAGGCACCTGTCTGACACGGCAGTAAAAGATTTTCCCTTTCCCAGCTGTTCTTTGCAAGAATGGAGTGGAAAAGCCAAGGGGCTTGGCAGCCTGCATACAGCTCGTGGCCAAGACCCCATTCTTTTCTGGGAAAAGGCAAGGACACCCATACGAAAGAGGAAGGGGCCGTTTGCTCCACAGCTTTCCCCCCAAATCCCTCCCAGCCCCAAGCTCCCACTTACCTAGCAGCCACGGGGCACAGGATCCCACCAGCCCGCTTTTGGCGGAGTTGATGATGGACTCGGGCAGAGGGATGGAGTGTCTCACCATGGCCCCGTAGAGGCCGTATTCGGCCATCACGCTGCTCCGACCCCAGCACTTCTCCCGCTTCCGCCACTTGGCTCTTCGGTTCTGAAACCAAACCTTCAGGGGTAACAGCCAGGAGAGCACGGAGGGATGGGATTGGGGAGGAGGTGGCTCCCGCGGCCGGGCATCCAGGGCCCGTTGGGCACGGGGGGAGTATGCGTCCAGGGCAAAGGGGCAGCCACGGGGGTGCGTGGAGGGATTTGGGGGTGCGAGCACAGGGTGCAGATGCACAGGCGGCAGCGGAAGGGCGGCCGGGACGGTGCGTAGGGAGGGAGGTGAGGGAGGGCACACACGTGGGTGTCAGTGAGAGAGGGGAGGAAGGGGTGGGGGGGAGAGGGAGCACACGTTACACGAGGCTGATCATGACACGGGAGGGTGATCCCAACCAAAGTCACCCTACGCTCTGCCCACCTGCAGGGCCCCTGGAGCACTAGCCTCTCCAGAAACAGGGGTCCCTAATGCAGTGACCGATGATGACAGAGGGTGCTCGGGTCCCTCTCCCCACCCCTTTCCTGCATTTGAAGGCTCAAGGGGTGTAGGTACAACGGGGCTGCTGCCCAGACCATCGCCCCATTCTTAAACCAATGAGCTGCTCCACACTGGGGCAGGATCAGGCCCTAAAATGCCACCAGTCCCTCAAAGGGACAACCCAGTGAGCAAGCTAGCGGGACACTGCTTGGCCCAGCAGGTCCTGAATCGCTCTCAGCTCCTGCCTGAGCTGGGTCTCCGGAGGACAGAGCCGAGCTGCTGGCATTGAGCAGCTGTTGGGACCAGCTCAGTTCCCTGGTTCCACATTTCAGTTTGGAGCATGTTCAGTGCCTGAGGGGGGGGGAGCAGAAGCTGAGCCGCATTCCCCCCACCTCAAAGTGCCCTGCAGCATTTCAGTGCCACCACCTGCAGACTCCACGGGGACAGAGAACCATCGCAGCCACCTACCTGTATCCTGTCCTCTGGCAGCTCCGTCTTCACGGCCAACATCTCCCGGGCATAGACGTCGGGGTAGTGAGCTTCGTTGAAAGCCTTCTCCAGCTCCTCAAGCTGGTGAGCTGTGAACACCGTCCTGCCCGGAGGAGAGAGCACTCTGTGACACAGTCCAGGCAAGCAGCGGGGCTGGCAGCTGAGGTTTTCCTCCTGAAAATTCTTCCCTTCCCAGCCCCAGCTGCAGCCCTTCTCTTTCTTTGCTCCCTTAGGGATATCCAGCCTGGAGACCAGCCCCAGCCTGGAGACCAGAGCGAGGGGGTGAGAAGGGGGACACAGTCGCCGCATTTTGGGCTCTACCTGTGCCGGCGTTTTTTCCTCTTGATCTGAGAGGTGGACATCTTGAGATCGCTGGCATCTCCGGGCAGGCTGTCCTCATCTGGCAGCA